>NW_023649041.1:0-6552 GCF_015228065.2 Penaeus monodon | reverse complement strand
AAATTTGAAAATTTAAATTTTTAAAAATTTATTATTATTTTTATTTTTATTTTTAAATTTTATTTTTATTTTATTATTATTATTATTATTATTTTACTTTATTTAATTATTAGTACATTCCCAAAAAAATTATTAATCTGTAATAATAACAAAAATATAATAAGTATAATATAATAATAATAAGCTAGTGGTTATAATATTGTTATTAGTATTATTATTGTTTTTTTTTCATTTTTATTATTTGAGGGTAGTAAAATTTTGCAAAAATAATTATTATAACAGAAATAATTCAGTAAAAACGATAAATTAAAAAATGATTAAATAATATTAAAAAAATCGTTATTTTTGTTATTATTATGTTATACTAATTATTGTTGTGGTTTTTAGTATTATTAAAAAAAAATAATATAACTCCAATAATTGCAATTAATGAAAAAATTTGCAATAAGAGTAAAATTGCAAAAGATGATAATGATGATTTAAGATGAAAAGATGATGATAACGATAATAATGATGAAAATCATGATAAATTTTGAAAATAAGAGGAATTGTGCCCATTTTAAAATAAAAAAAAGGGATAAGAAAAACTTTCCCAAAAAAGTCAAAAAGCGGAAAAATCTAGCAAAATAACCCTTTTGAAGTATACCCCAAAAATTACGTTTTTCGATTTTTTTGGTGATTCGTAATTATTAGGGTAAAAATGATAAAAATTCCCCAGAATTGTTTTAATATAACAAAATGATGATAAAGGAGAATAAAGAAAATTTTTTGATAACTTTTTGAAATTATTAAAATTATTATTATTATTTTTATTATTTTATTATTATTATTATTATTTTTAAATTATTATTTTTTACTATTATTTTAATTTTTAGTTCTTTCCCAAAAAACTATTTCTTAATAATAACAATAATAAAATAAGATAAATAAAATAATAATGTAGGGGTTAAAAATTTGTTATTAGTATTATTTTTGTTATTATTTCTTATTTTTTTTTGGTATGTAGTATAATTGCAAAAAATAATTATTACAACAGTAATAATTACAGTAAAACATACAAATTTAAGAAATGAATAAATAACTTTTAAAAAATCGTTTTATTGTTTTATTATTTTTATATATTTTATTGTTTGGTTATGTATTTTGAAAAAATTAACTATAACCCAAAATAATTCAATAATAATGAAACAATTCAAAATATGAAATAATTGCAAAATGATATAATGTATATAATGATGATAAGATGATGATAACGAAAAATGTGAAAATCTGATAACGATGTGATAAAAAGGGGAAATTGTGCCTATTAATATAAAAAAGGTTAAAAAAACATTCCAAAGTCGAAAAAGCGGCAAAATCTGCGAAAATCCCTTTTGAAGTATACTCCAAAATGACGTTTTTTCGTTTCTTTGGTGATTTGGGCAATTTTAGGGTAGTAATGATAATAATTACCAGAATTTTATTAACAAACAATAATGATGATAAAAGTGGAATAAAGAAAATTTTTGAAAACATTTAAATTTTATTTAATTATTTTTATTTTTTATTATTATTATTATTATTATTATTATTTTATTATTTATTTTTTTATATTATTTAATTTTTATTTTATTTTAATTATTAGTATCATCCCAAAAAAAATCTTTTATATCGAAATAATAACAATAAAAATAATAAGATAAGTTTAAAAATAAAAGTAGGGGTTTTAAAATTTTGTTATTATATTTATTTTTTTATTATCATTATTTTATTTTTAGGGTAGTTAATTGAAAAAAAATTTTTTTAAAAACAGTAAAAAATTACAGTAAAACGATACAAATTTAAAATAAGATATAAAAAAATTTTATTTTTAAAATCGTTTTTATTGTTTTTATTATTGTTTTTACTATTATTATTTTTGGGGGGTTTTTAGATATTGCAAAAATATAACTTTTAATCCAAAAAATTGCAAAAAAAATTGATAAAAAATTTCCCCAAAAAATGATGATAAAAAAATTGCAATAATGATGATAATGATGTTTAAATTAAGATGTTTTAATGATGATGATAACGTTTAATAATGATGAAAATCATGATAAGGGATGATGTTTAAATAAGGGGAAAATTTTTGTCCATAAAAAATATAAAAAAGGTATAAGAAAAAACTTTCCCCAAAAAGGTCAAAAAAAGGGGCAAAATCTAGCGAAATTACCCCTTTGGGAGTTTTACCCCCAAAAAGACTTTTTTTGGGGTTTTCTTTGGTGTTTTCGGAAAATTTTTTGGGGGTAAAATGATAATAATTCCCAAAAATTTGGTATTAATAATAACAAAAAAATGAGAAAAAAGTGAGAATAAAGAAAATTTTTGATAACATTTGAATATTATTAAAAAAAATTATTTATTATTTTATTTATTATTATATTATTTTTATTATTTATTTTTATTATTTTTATTATTACTATTTTTTTAAATTTTTTGTATCATCCCCAAAAATCTATTATTTTTTTTAATAATAAAAAATAATAAAATAAGTATAAGTAAAATAATAATTTTTGTAGTGGTTTTTAATATTGTTATAGTATTATTATTGTTTTTTTTATCTTTTATTATTATTTGTACGGGTAGATAATTGAAAAAATTTAAATTATTTTAAACATTTAATAATTACGGGAAAAAGATTACTAATTAAGAAAAGATATAAATAATTATTAAAAAATCTTTATTATTTTTATTTTTATTGTTATTACTATTATTATTTTTTTGGGGTTTTTTAGTATTATTGAAAAAAACATTTTACTAAAAACCCAAAAATTTGGGCAATAATAAGATAACAATTGCAATAATGTTTGATAAAAAATTGTAATAATGAGTAATGATGATGAAATGTTTGAAAAGATGATGTAACGATAATAATGATGAAAATCATGAAACGATGATGAAAAATAAGAGGAATTGTGCCCAATTTTAAATTTTAAAAAAGGTATAAAAAAACACTTTCCCCAAAATCAAAAAAGCGGCAAAATCTACCCGAAATATGGGTTTTTGAGGGGTTATACCCCAAAATGCTTTTTTTTTCGATTTTTTGGGGATTTCGGAAAATTTATTAGGGTAAAAATGAAATAATTCCCCAAAAATTTGTTTTAAAACAAAAAACAATAGATGATAAAAGTGAGAAAAAAGGGGAAAATTTTTGAAACATTTGAATATTATTAAAAATTATTATTTTTATTATTATTTTTATTATATTTTTATTATTATTATTATTTTTTATTATTTTTTTAATTATTTTACTATTATCGTAATTATTAGGTTTTCATTGCCAAAAAATCTATTATATCTGTAATAAAAAAATAAAAAAAAAGGGATAAGTAAAATTTTAAAAAAATAATTGTGGTTTTTTAATTTGGGTTTTATATTATTTTTTGGGTTATTAATCATTATTAATTTTTTACTGGTATTTAAAATTCCCAAAAAAAATTTATTAAAACCCAAGTAATAATTACAGTAATAACGATAAAATTAAATAATGATATAAAAAATTTATTATAAAACGTTTATTTTTAAAAATTATTGTTATTACTATTATTATGTTGTGGTTTTGGGTTTATTGAAAAAAAATATATACTATAACTCCAATAATTGCAATAATAATGAAACCCTTTTGAATAATGATGATAATAATTGCAAAAATTTGATGATAATGATGATAAATAATATGATAATGAGGATGATAACGTTTAAAATTTGATGATAATCATGATAACATGATGATAATAAAAAGGAAATTTGTGCCCAAATTTAAAAATAAAAAAAAAGGTATAAAAAAAAACTTTCCCCAAAAAGTCAAAAAAAAGGGGGCAAAATCTAGCGAAAATAGCCTTTGAGGGGTTACTCCAAAATGACTTTTTTTTCAAATTTTGGGGGTTTGATTTGGGAAATTATTAGGGTAATAATGATAATTTACCAGAATTGTTTTAATCATAACAATAAGGATGAAAAAATGAGAAAAAGAAAATTTTTGAAAAACCTTTTTGGAATATTTTTAAAAAAATTATTATTATTATTATTAATTTATTTTTTTTATTTTTATTATTATTTTTTTATTCCATTATCAAATTATTAGTTCTTTGCCAAAAAATCTAAAATATCTGAATAATAACAAAAATAAAAAGGGAAAGTATAATAATAAAAATGCAGGGTTTAATTTTGGGTTATTAGTATTATTATTTTTAAATATTTTTATCTTTTATTATTATTTTTTCCGGGTAGTATAACCCCCCCCCCCAAAAAAATTTACTTTTATAACAGAAAATAATTCCAGTAAAAAACGATACTAATTAAGATAATGAAATAAAAAATTATTAAAAAATCGTTTTATTTTATTATTTTTTTTATTACTTTTATTATTGTTGTTGTTTTTAGAAATTATTGCAAAAAATATAATAAACTCCAAAATTGAAATTTAATAAGGGATAAAAATTTGCAATAATGATGATAATAATTGCAAAATGATGAAAATGATGAAGAAATGATGAAAATGAGATAATGATGATGAAAACAAATAATAATGATGAAAATTTATGAAAAACGAGGGATGTTTAATAAGGGGAAATTTTGTGCCCTTTTATATAATTTTAAAAAAGGGTTTATAAAAAAAACACCCCCAAAAAAGTCGAAAAAAAGGGGGCAAAATCTAGGGGAAAAAAAGCCTTTTAAAGAGTATACCCAAAAGGGAATTTTTTTCGATTTCTTTGGGGGATTGGGGCAATTATTAGGGTAATAATGTAAAAATTTACCGGGGTTTGGTTTTAAAATCAAAAACAATAATGATGAAAAAAAGTAAAATTTAAAGAAAAATTTTGATAACTTTTGAAATTTTTAAAATTTTTTTTTTATTATTTTATTTTTATTTATTATTTTTAATTTTTTAATTATTTTTAGTATTATTATTATTATTTTATTATTAAAATATTATCTTAATTATTAGTTTCATTCCCAAAAAAAATCTATTATTTGGGAAAAAAAAAACAATAATAATAATAAGTTAAGTTTTAATAATAATAGTGTAGTGGTTAAAATTTTTTGTTATTAGTATTATTTTTGTTTTTTATTTCATTATTAATTTTTGTATTTGGTAGTATAATTGAAAAAAATAATTTTTATAACAGTAAAAATTTACGGAATAAAAAAATAATTAGAAAGTATAAATAATTTTTTGGTAAAATCGTTTATTGGTATTTTTATTTTTTTACTATTTTTAGGGTTGTGGTTATTAGTTTATTGAAAAAAATATTTTACTAAAACCTCCAAAAATTTGCAATAATAATGATAACAATTGCAAAATGTGAAAAAAAATTTGCAATAATGATAATGATGATGATAATGATGAAAATGATGAAAATGATGTTTATAACGAAAATAATGAGGAAACCTTTGATAACGATGATGATAATAAGAGGTTTTGTGACCATATATAATATAAAAAAAGGTATAAGAAAAAACTTTCCCAAAAAAGTCAAAAAAAAGCGGCAAAATTTAGCGAAATATCCCCTTTTGTGAGGATACCCCAAAAAGGGAAGTTTTTTCGTTTTCTTTGTAAATTTCGGCCAAAATTAAAATTAGGGAAATAATGATAAAAATTACCAGAATTTTTATTAATAATAACAAATAATGATAAAAAAAATAAAAAAGAAAATTTTTTAAAAATTTGAATATTAAAAAATTTTTAATTTTAATTTTATTTTTTTTAATTTTTAAAAATTTTTTTTTTATTTTTTTAAAAATTTTTAAACTTTCAAAATTGAAAAGCCAAAAAACATTTTTGAAAAATAAAAAAAAAAATTAAGTTTTTTTTGTAAATTTGCATTTTAAAATTTAATTGTTTTAAGAATTATTTTTTAAATATTATAGTGAGAAAAAAGAAAAAAATTAAAAAAATTTAATTACATAAAAAAATATAATTAAAAAATGAATAAAAATTATTATAATTTATTATTTTTATTATTTTTTTATATTTTTGGGGGTTTTTTATTTTTGAAAAATAAAAAAAATAAAAAAATAGAATATAACTTGAAATGTATAATAATTAAAAATTGTTTAAAATAAATATTAATATGTTGATAACAAATAATTTTAAAAAATAAAAAAAATAAAAAGGAATTGTTATAAAATTAAAAAATATAAAAAAATTTCCCCAAAACAAAAAGGGAAAAAGGGAAAAATATCCTTTTAATAACCCAAAATTAGTTTTTTCATTCTTTTGATTTGGATTTTTAGGAATAATGATAATAATTAAAAATTGATAATTATAAAATAATGATGATAAAATAAAATAAAAAGATTTAAAAGAATTTTTAAAATTTTTTTAAAATAAAAAATTTTTTTTTTTTTTAAAAAAATTAATTTTTAAATTTTAATATAAAATTTTTTAAAAAAAATTTATTTGAAAAATAAAATAATAAAATAATAAGTTTAAAAATTTAATTTAAAATAGGGGTTATAAATTTTTAATAAATTTTTTATTTATATTATTATTTTTTTTATTAAAAATAATTTTCAAAAATTTTTAAAAAT
>NW_023649040.1:5000-6552 GCF_015228065.2 Penaeus monodon | reverse complement strand
TGCCTAGCAGCGGAGGCCCCTGTGGATATGGTGGCAGCTGGGGCTGTCACCATTAAGGCCTCTGGAGCCTCACCTGATGGCTCCAAAGACCTTACTTTGGGAGGAGGAGTCTACTCAATAGACCCCTCACTCCTACTCCGTTTTCTGGTGGAATTCACCAGAGGCAGTTTCAGCAATTGGGGACTGAGGTTTAAAAGAAGTGGCAGAGTGTGTGGTGTAAGAAGCATTGGAGGGCAAGGGTTGGTGGGAAGGAGGATGAGCCAGAACCGAAGCAAAGGATTTACCTGGCTGTGCAAACAGCACACAGGCATGTCGCTTTGCCTCTGGAAAACTAACTTCCTCCTTGCTCCTTATTATGAATACTTCTTTCTCAAATTTTTACCTTTTACACTGCTTTGAAGAAGCTTCATGAGCTTCTTTGCAGTGGTAACAGCATATTGGACCTGGACAGTTGTCATCTTCTTGATGACCTGTTGTACCACACCTTACACATATTCTTGGTTGTCCATTTTCCTGAAAACGGCAAGAGCCCATAATCCTGGCAGTGGAAGCACCACATAGGGTTGGGCACATATGGCTTTACCTTGAGGTGGTGCCATGCCAACTTAACTGATTCTGGAAGGACCAACATATTAAAAGTTAGAAGGAGAGCTGGTGTAGACTGTTCCACACCGTCAACTTTCTTCTTAAAACGTTTTACTGCCACTACATTAAAATTATCTAGCTCCTCTAACAGTTTCTCCTCAGAATACCTCATCAGGTCTCGGGAAAAGACAATTCCCTTACACTGATTGAGGGTTTTGTGAGGAGAGCATGAAACTTGAGCCCCAGGGATGTTGCATATCGCACGCAGATGGTCACTCTCCTCTGGTGACGAAACCTCAACTATCAGGCTACCATCTCGCTGTGGGGTGATGCAAGGATCACGTTGATATACCTCAACCATTTTCCTATGTACTTCAAAAATATCAAGATCCATGATTGATACACCATCAATGGTCTTCACTACTAGGTACTTACTATATGAAATACTCTCATATTTACCAGGTAAGATTTCCTTAGTGGATTGAGGAGGACTTTTCCCCTTCTTACCTGGTTTGGGAGCCCGGGAACCATTACGATTCCCATTCTTGCCCTTTGGAAGCTGGAAAGGCTCCAGAGTGACAACATGTGATGTTCCAGAGGGAATGGTCAGGGGATTGCGTAAGTCGTCAGGGAGAGAGCTAGATCTTTGTAAATTTGTAGTACTCATACAAATTAGAATTCTTCATTTCCTCACCCCCCCCCCACCCACCATGGAGTCCAACGAGGAGAAGCTATAGTTTGGCTCAAAATCTCCCAACAGCCACAGGGGTAATGAGGAAATATACGCAGCCACTGTTACAGTACTGATGGCAGTCGCAGGACCTATGCGCTGCCGACTGAATAGTACCTGCTTGACCCTAGCCATATTTGACCAGCCGATTGACTTGACCGGTCCTTGATCAAGCCACCCGTCTAACCAGAATAAAGGACCAAATAGGTGTGTTGCTAGCTGCAGGGCGCAGCGTGC
>NW_023649039.1:5000-6553 GCF_015228065.2 Penaeus monodon | reverse complement strand
CCATAGCTAGGTTTTTTCTAGTGGTATTTCCTCGGCATACAATCGATCATATTCATCTAAACAATCCTTATTTTGAACATTTTTATGTCGTACTTTAACAAAACATTCCCTGTGATCCAGTCTATTTAATTTCCTTGAACCTTTGAAAGACAATCAATAGTGAATGGCGAGTTTACTGCATGGTTTTTCACTTTGTTTGATTTTGAATGTTTTATTAACACACCTCGCCTCCTAACATTAAAATTGTTATTATTTCCCTTCCAAGCTCCAGGCTTCAAAAGAACGTCGATATATTTGTAGATGTACCTTGCTTAAACAAGTGCGTTCAAAAGTATCTAAATTACACACTGAGGTCTGCAAAGATCCACACGTACAATGACTTGGCAAACTTAACTGGCACTTGGGGAGTAAGAGAAACTATGGACTTTTAACAAGACATAATTCAGCCGAAAGCTGTAAAAATAAGTCTATTCATGTGGAAAAGATTTACTGTGACACGATTTCTCTGCTTACAGACGTTATAATATAAGCTCACAGATGATTCAACAAGACAGACTTTCTTCTCGAGAAATAGAAGTATGGGCCGTGAGCCTGGCGGCCACGCGCGCCGATACTTGGCATTGGCCAGGAACTTCCCCGGTTACAAAAAAAAGTGGAAAATGCAGTATACACGTCTGTGATCTGGCGCAGATATATCATATGATTTATACACAACGATAATGAAACCTATATTTTTATGCACCTATAATGGCTAATTGTTCATTGCAATTTTGTTAAAAATTTGAATATATAGACTTATGTAAATAAACTGATTCAAGTCCAAATATTAAGACATGCATTTACACAGTTTTGTTCTTGAATGAGAAATTCAATAATCAAAAGGACAATCATTATACCAACGAACAAAAGTAAATACGAAGGAAAAAAAATCTTACCGTGAAATGAGACAAAACTAAGCTAAGGAATACTGCTTTCTCGCATAACGTTCCCAAAATATGAAATCGGAGCAATCTTTTCTTTCGTCATGACTCAATCTGACGACTTCTTACAGTTCTTTAGCCCCTGTATGTACACCACTCGGCAATGATTATATCACCTCTTCATCAGGCGTGAAAGACGTTCCTTTTTATCCTACAGACAGGACACATGTGATTCGTTTAATGATTTTTTATTTGCCATTCTTGATAATCCTAGCAAACCACTATTCCATCTCGAACCGTACTTGAAGCACTAATGTAGAGAGTTGATCAATATATCAATACATCAGCTTGCAAGGTTTGTGTGGGGGGAAAAAAAAAAAAAAAAAAAAAATATATATAATATATATATATATATATATATATATATATATATACATATATATACATATATATATATATATATATATATATATATATATATATATATATATATATATATATAGACGTTACACACACACACACACACACACACACACACACACACACACACACACACACACACACACACACCACACCACACACACACACACACACACACACCACACACACACGCACACACACATACACACACAT
>NW_023649038.1:27500-33388 GCF_015228065.2 Penaeus monodon | reverse complement strand
TTGATTAAACATTACTGTATATTAAAAAAAAAATACTACACATATGAGATCAAGCAAAAGCAGTGCGAAGAAACACAGAAAAATATAAAACTGCGAACCATGAAAAACATTCAACTTCAACTTTATGTGAATATTTTTTATTTCGAATTATTTAAATTCAGCAACTAAGTTATAACTCACAAATAGATTCTTAAGTAGTAAAATTCAGCGTTAATATTGTAGTTGTATTCTACAGTTCACACAGTTACATGCACTTATACCTTGTACACCCCATTTCCGGTGGACATCATTAGTGGCACCTATATGTTTGTTGACATTCTCGTAAACATGGATTAAAGTAAATCTCCTTAGAATTATTAGTTCACCAAGAATAGGATTTCATTTTATTCATGACTGCAGCTACAGCGTCATTTAAAGACATAACAGTGGGATTCCGATATTCACAATGTATTAATTATAGATAACCTAATATGTATTGGCTGGAGGGGTAGGAGGAGGGGGGCGGGAAGAGAATGCCTTAGGCTAACGGGATATGGTTTGTAAGGACAGTTACATAAAATTCTAGGAAACGACCATAATCGTTTTTGAAATGAGTAATAAAGGGGAGGCATATCGAGGTATGGGCCTTGGAATCCTTGTTCACAAGAGTAGATGCAGTTTTTCTTAACAGTGACCCACACATTTATTCAAACTCAGGCATTATTCAATACTGACCTGTCAATTGGTTCACCTGGTTCACAGTTGGGTTCCACATGGCAGGTCATAGAAAAAAAACATTTTCCAATACTTTTTGGAGGAGGTAAATGGCATTCCAGCAACTGGAGTCAAGAGATGGCAATTTGACTGAAATCTTTTAGATGAATTGCAGTTATGCAGGGATCTGTGAATGATTTCCTTGAGTTCAAGATGCTGTTAATAACTTCACATCACGCATTCACCTTGCAGAAGAATTATTCATTCCCAAAAGTAGCAGGCAGTACCGTCGACCTCCGATTCCGTGGTGGTCTGATGAATGCCAACAAGATGTCAGAGCAAGAAAAGCTGCACTAAGGCAGCTAAAAAGATGCCTTGATCCATTACAAAAACAACCCGAGTCAAGGCCAGGAAGTGCTAAAGGAGACTAGGCGGACGTAATGCAGAAATTATGTTTGCTTGATTAACTCCAGGATCCCCTTATCATGGGTATGGGACAGATTGCGCAAGATCGCTGGTGAGATTACATCTGTATCACCCGCTGCTCTGAAGATAGATGGCACAATCCTCACAGGCAAAATAGATGGAGCATCTTACACTGCCTGATTATCTACCCCTCGGTCTGAACAGGAACAATGCCCAGTGTCATTCTTCAGCAGGTCTGCAGCAGAATTTCCATACTACTAACCGTTTTTGTGCAGACAGATGGACTCCGCAGCTCTGTCATAAAACTGCCCCAGAAAGTGACCATATTCAATACAAATGAAATATCACTTATTGGAGAGCTCCCATATATTCGTTGGACTTATTCATCAATAGGATCTTTAGGGGGGAGGGCACAATGCCATCAACATGGAAAAAAGTTATAATCATTCCTTTCCTCAGACTTGGCGTACCATGGAGTTACAGATCAATTACTTTCACCAGCTGTATCTGTAAGCTGGAGAATATGGTAAACTTCAGGTTGACATGGTTACTAGAAAATGGAAATTGAGGTCGACCACAGATCTTGTCAGAATGGAGAATGATACACAGAATTTCTTAGCACAGCGACATTACATGTTAGCAATCTTCTTTGACCTTAAAAATGTTTACTATTTAGAAGCATGCCACAATCATGAACCTGTATGACTTTGATTTAAAGGAGCACTACCTGCCTTCACACAAAGCTTCCTTGCTGATAAGAAGTTTACAGTGTAGGCGTGAAACTTCTCTAACCTATAAGATGAGCTGGAAAGGGTCCCACAAGGGAGTTTTCTAAAGTGTGACCCTGTTGCCATTGTTATAAATGACATCATAAAGGTTGTTTCCAGTATTGTCTCGTTTAGTCTGTATGTGGATGACTTCACATTGTACTGCTCTAGATGAAGCTTACAGGATGGGCATGGACATATGCATACTGCAATATATCTGGTTGCACAGTGGTCAGCATACCATGGATCCAAATTCTCTTCAAGTAAGACCAATGCTATACATTTTCATAAAGGAAGAAATTTCTTCCTTACTTCCATTTAAGAGCAAATCCAATGCGTTTTGCTCAAAAGGTGAAATGCTTAGGTCTATTTTTTTTATTCAAGGCTTACATGGGTACCTCACATCAAACGGTTAAAGGTGAAGGCTATAAAATCGCTTAATATTTTGCAGATTCTTTCTCACCTATCCTGAGGTGCAGACCACACAACGCTTTTGCGGCTTTACCAAGCGCTTATTTATAGTTAACTATAGATGTGAAGCTTATTCATCTACAGCGCCTATAGTTCTCCGGATGTTGACTCAGTCCAAAATGGAGCTTTCAAAATATGCAGGGGCTTTCAGGTCTTCATCTCTGGAGGTACTTGTATACTAAAAGAGGAGAACCACCTTTTTCATTATACTGGGACTACATGAGTATGATTTACTACACGAGACTACAAAGGATTTTGGGCTGTCCTACACCTAGATCTGTTTTCAATCCCCTTGAGACAGCCAGTCCTATGGCAGAAGAATTAAGAATCTTGTAGGTCTCTCTAGAGTTCTAGCTGTTTGAACTCCCCAGTTTCACCCCCTGAACCAATTTAGTCAGCTGGATTTGGTCGGAATAGGGAAGGGAGAGATCTGAAGCAGAATCAGTGAGAGATTTCTTCAACACACTTCTAAATACCGAGGATCAGATGCTATTATTACTTGGAAATTACTTTTATTACGTATTTAGATATTTGACGCAGCAGATAATTTTGAATAATCAATGAATCCTAAGGTCTATAGTGGTCTTAGAAATTTAGAGAAGGACGAGGATAGGGACAACGACGACGAGGAGAAACCTGCATCTCCAAGAACAAGAAAACCCAAAACAAGGGGCGACAGAGGGTCAACAGCCAGTACCCAACCCTGCCTGAGTATGAGCACATCCTTCCTCGGTTGATGTTAACTTCTAGATTTTTTTCAGGTTTTAACTCCACAGATGATAAAACATATCATTTTTCTAAAAAGAAACTTCACCTTGGAACACGAGGACGTCACACTCACTGAGTGACGACGAAACCATGGTAACGACCTTGAGATCGTGTTAACCCTGATGAGCAGCCTGAAGATTTTGTCTGCTACCGGAAAGCTCAGCACTTGTGTCTGAGCGAGGAGGAAGAAGAAGGGAAATCGTTACCTAATACTGTAATGTATCATCGGTGCCAAAATAAGGCTGAAAAAAAGCATAATGAAAATTATGCTATAATATGCTTATTTTTTATTTATGTATTGATTTTATTTTTATGTCCTTATTTATCCCTGAACTTATATAATTTCGAAATTTATAAACAAAAAGGTTACTTTAGACTGGCAAGTTCATAATATTGATCACTTCCACTTCTTAATTCTGCTAGGATTTCCAACAAGTTACTTACTGTTTCTGGTTAATTTGCGTACCATGTTTTTCTAACTGGAAAAAAAGTCCTAAAAAATAACAAAAATAAAAATGTCTTAGAATGTGTTGTACTTTCATGCTCTTTAAATTAAATTTTGAAATTCGATGTATTTCAATGAATGCCTAGTAAAGGCTTCTGTTTATTACCAATTGCCTCTAATCATTATTATGTTCCCAATGTGTTTTAGGCTTTCAATGTTTAAACTTCCAACCAGTAATACAGTATCTAAATTATGTACTTTGTTCCTATTATATTCAAGGGACAAATCCATGACTAAACGATACGCTTGGTGTGCAGCCAATAATTATCAACAGTTTCTTCTTCTTCTTTTTTTTATCATAAATTAACCGTATAATTCATATCCCTTTCGAAAATGTGAAAGAATTTGTTAAATCTGTTTTCCAAAAGTGAACGCGGTTATTGCATTTGCAGTGTGGTCGTATCAGCCATACACATTTTGAAAACAAGCAGACGACACAATATGCTTAACAACATTTACTGAGCTGACAGCGCCACTTTAAGTCCCACTGCTCATAGATTTTCGTTGAACATCCCTATCTTTCATTTTTGGTATAAGGGTGGACACTGACAACGCTAATTGCAGCTCTTTATGATGCTTGCTTAATTATATATATATATATATATATATATATATATATATATATATATATATATATATAATTGTGTGTGTGTGTGTGTGTGTGTGTGTGTGTGTGTGTGTGTGTGTTTTAAGTTTATATATATAAATATATAATATATTATAATAATAAAATGGTTTATATAATATATAACACACACACACACACACACACACACACACACACACACACACACACACACACATATATATATATATATATATATATATATATATATATACTATATATATATATATAAGATAAGCATCGAGGTTGAGGCCATCATATTTATTTAGTCAAGGTTTCGGGTTACTTCACATAATTCCATTTTCAAGCCAGTCTATTGACAGAAAGTCTGTACATTACTAAAAATAAAAAATATAAAAGTCCTAAAATGGGTCTTTACAACTTGAAATAAAAATAAAGCTATAAAACGAGTAAGACACAAATAAAATCATCAAAAAGCTTGACAACACTAAAATTTGACATAAAAATGAGGCTTTACAAAATTGAAACTAAACGTAAGGCAATAAACTAGTACAACATATAATGAAATGAGCAGAAGCTTGAGAAAACTAAAGAGTAGTACAAAAGGAACAAAAGAATGCTGCTAAATCGAATAATCAATAGATATAAAACACCGAAAAGGAACGAAACACATTGAAAAAAAACACACAAACCCATGGGCACAACGTACGGTAACTCCGTCTCAAATTTTGTGAAGCCTCATTTTTATGATAACTATTAATGTTGTCAAGCTTTTTGCTCCTTTTATTAAAATGCTGCACTTGTTTTATTGCCTTGTTTTTAGTTTTCTTTTTTATGTTTTTATTTTTTAGTAACGCACATATTCGACTTTCTCCCAATAGATTGGTTTGAGAATGGATATATGTGACGTAATCCGAAACGCTGCCTAAATAAATATGATGGTTCCAGTCCTGGTGTTTACCTTCTTAATATGACTGCGCTTCCCACCACTGAACCCATCACAAATTTGTGTATGTATGTTTATATATATATATATACATATATATATATATATATATATATATATATATATATATATATATATTATAGTTAGATAGCTAGATAGATACATATGTGTGTATATATACAGAAATGTGTGTGTGTGTGTGTGTGTGTGTGTGTGTGTGTGTGTGTGTGTGTGTGTGTGTGTGTGTGTGTGTGTGTGTGTGCGTGTTACACACACACACATACGCGTTGTTCCCTTGAGCAAGGAACTTCACCTTGATTGCCTACCTAGCCACTGGGTGGCCAAGCCAGCCCAAGTCAAGTGCTGGTCCCAAGCCCGGATAAATAGAAGAATGATTACCTAAAAGGTAACACCGCACTCTCCGTGGAAAGGACTGGGACCCTACCACGTACTCACTCCAAGAGCATCACAACATGAAAAAACTACAATTAAGTATCATGCTGTGACCACGGCGGCTCAGACATGAACCTACCGTTAAAAGAAGAAGATATAATATAATATATATATATATATATTTGTCCTGGGTAAGACAATAAACTGCACCCTAGGGTGCCCTTGAACAAGGATAGCACCCTATTAGCTCCCTATACCAGGGTTGCGGTGAAACTGTCGGCAGCAGGGCAGTGGATATCTGGTGAAAACACCTTCAGTTCTACTGATTACTGG
>NW_023649037.1:116243-143027 GCF_015228065.2 Penaeus monodon | reverse complement strand
AATAATAATAATAATGATAATAATGATAATAAATGATATATAAAATATAATATAAACAAGTTATCAAATTTTCTTTTCTCATTTTATCATCATTATTGCTGATTAATAGAATTTGGTAATTATTACTTTTTCCCCCAAATTTCCGAAAATCATCAAAAAATGGAAAAACGTCATTTTGGGGTCTCTCCAAAAAGGGTATATTTCGCTAGATTTTCCGCTTTTTCGATTTGGGATTTTTTTCTTTTTCCCCTTTTTATTATATATGGGTAACAATTTCCTTTTTTATCTCATTATTTTCATATTATCTTTTATTTTTCTTTACCCTAATATTACATCATTATCACATTATTTTAAAAACATCTTTTTCACATCATTTCACTTATTTAATATTTTTTACATTTTTGCAATTATTTTTCATTTATTTTGCAATTTTGCTTTAAAAATAAGTTTTTACATCTTACTAAAAAAAACCCCAATAAAAATGAAAAAACAATTAAAAAAAACAAAAACGTTTTTTAATATTTTTATATCATATTTTTAATTTTTCGTTATTACGTAATTATTACTGTATAATAATTATTTTTACAAAAATACTAATAAAATAATAATATTAAACAAAAAAATAAAATATTAATAAAAATATTATAACAATTCGTATTATTATAAAATTTTTTATAATTATTATTGTTTTTATTAATTTTAAAATATTTTTTTGGGAATATACTAATAATAAAAAAATTTTAAAAATAATATAATAAAATTGATAAATAATAATAATATAAAAATGTAAAATAAAAGATAATATATAATAGCAAAAATTAAAGCAAATGTTCCAAATTCCTTTATTCCACTTTTTATATCATTATTTCAGATTATAGAAAATTTTGGAATTATTATATTATTACCCCAATAATGCCGAATCTCAAAAAGAATGAAAAAACGTCATTTTGGGACTCCAAAAAGGTATATTCGGTAGATTTTTCCGCTTTTTTTGACCTTTTTTAAAATTTTTTTTTTTACCTTTTTTTTTATATATGGCCAATTTTGTTTTATCTCTTATTATCATGATTATCTCATTTTTATCGAATTATTTACATCATTATCTCATCATTTTCATCATTATTGCAATTTTTATAATCAAATTGCAAGTTTTATCATTTTTATTGCAATTTTTGCAGTAAATATATGTTTTACATTATACTAATAAAAATACAATAATAATAGTAATAAAAATAAAATAAAATAAAACGTTTTTATAATCATTATTTTTTATCATTATTTTTAATTAATACGTTATTACTGTATTATTATGTTAATAAATTATTTTTACATTATACTCCAGTAAAAAAAATATAAAGATAATAATAAAATAATAAAATTTAAAAACAATATTATAACAATTCTTATATAAAAATTTTACTTATTATTATTTTATTGTTTTTATTAAGGTTAAAATATTTTTTGGAAAAAAATAATTAAAAAATAATTAAAATAAAAATAAAAAAAAATAAAATAATAAAAAACAATAAATAAAAAATAAGTTTTGTAATATTATAAAAATTCTTATTTATCCAAATCTTTTATTCTAATTATATCTGTTTTATTTTAATTTAAATTTTAAATTATACTACCCTGTAAAAATAATAATAATTAAAAAAACTAATTTAGGGAAAAAAGGTTATAAAAATTAAAGTATATTTAATTTTTTATTTTATTTTTTTTTTACCTTTAATAAAATTTGGCAATATTCTTTATTAGTATATTTTAATAAAATATATAATTTATATAATAATCATAATATAATTTAATAATGTCATTATAATATATAATATCATCAATTTTAAATCAAAATTTTTTTTGCAATTTATATAAGTAAT
Source organism: Penaeus monodon (assembly GCF_015228065.2). NCBI lineage: Eukaryota > Metazoa > Arthropoda > Malacostraca > Decapoda > Penaeidae > Penaeus > Penaeus monodon. The sequence goes on along the minus strand of NW_023649037.1, from coordinate 141,150 downwards.
ATAATAAATTCTTAATTATTAAAAATTTTAAAAATTCCCCTAAAAATTTGAGAAATATAAATTTGAATGGAAAAATAAATTTGGGGTTATCCAAACCTTTTTTCCCCTTTTAATTTTCCCTTTTTGTTTTGGGAAATTTTTTTTCTTTACCCTTTTTAAATATATAATGGAAAAAATCTTGAGTTATTCAAGTATATTTCTGATTTCCACTTTTCGTTTCTTTTCCTTTTTATTATATTATCCATTTTGCTTATCATCATTTATGCAATATTATCATCATTATTTCAATACTTACATCATTATTAAAGTATTATCATCATTATTGCAATTATTATCATCATTATTCAATTATTATCATATTGTTGCAATTATTGCAGTTATAATATATTTTTACATGTTTTATAATAACAATACAATAAAAATAATAACAATAAATAACAATAATAACGTTTTTTAATCATTATTTATATCATTTTTTTAATTTAATATCGTTATTACTGTAATTATTACTGTTATAATAATTATTTTTACAATTATACTACAGAAAAAAATAATAATAATTTAATAATAAAAATTTAATAATATAACAATTATAACAATTGTATTATTATAATTAAACTTATTATTATTATTATTGTTTTATTAAGTTATAAATATTTTTTGGAATAATAATATATTATTAAAGTATAATAATAATAAAAAATAATATAATAAAATAAATAATAAAAAAAAATAATGATAATAATAATAATAATAATGTAATAGTAATAATAAAATTTAATATCAAATGTTATCCAAATTCTTTTAAATTCTCACTTTTATCATCATTATTGTCATGATTATAGAATTCTGGTAATTATTATCATTATTACCTAACATTTGCCAGAATCATCAAATGAATGGAAAAAACTAAATTTTGGAGTCTACTTACAAAAGCTATATTTCGCTAGATTTTGCCGTTTTTTCGACTTTGGGGATTTTTTTTTCTTTCCCCTTTTTTTATTTTTATATTGGACACAATTCCTTTATTATAATCATTATTATCATGATTATCATCATTATTATCGTTATATCATTATCCTTATGATTTTTATCATCATTATCTTTTTCATTTTTTGAAATTATTATAATATATTGCAATTATTATCACTACAATTAAAATCAAAATTATATAAAAAAAATTTTTATTTTTCAATTTTTTATCATATTTTAATTTTTATCTTATTATGGAATTATTCGTTATAAGATATTTTTTAAATTTACAAATAAAAAATCAAATAATATAATAATAACAATAATTATAAAATAAAACGTTTTATAAGTCATTATTAAAATTTTATTTAAATTAAATTATTTATTATATGTAATTATTACGTTATAATAATTTTTTTTAAATTATATCCAGAAAAATAAAATAAGGGAAAAAAACTAATTTTAATAACATTTAAAAACATTTCGTAGTTTTTTTCCCTTTTATTTATTTTTTTTTTTTACTTTTTTTATAAAAATGACTTATTGTTAATTAAATATATTAAAAATTAAATCATAATATCAATAATTATTACGATATTATATAATTATATAGTAATAATTATATCATTAATTCAATTTATCCAATTGTTTATTCTCATTTTTCAATTATTGCAGTTAAAATTTTAATTTTTACATTATTAGCCTAACAATTTGAAAAAAATAAAAAAAAAAAACGTTTTATAATAAAAAAGCTTTATTTTAATTTTCGTTTTGTAATTTTTTGTTTTAATTTTTTTAATTATATTCCCAAAATTTTTAAAAATATAATTATAATGATAATTTTAAATAATAATATTTAATACAATATTTTTTGCAATTTTACATATATTATTCTTTTTATTATTATTGAAATTATTCAGTTATAATATATTTTTGAATAATACTAATAAAAATAAATAAAAATATAATAAAATAATAATTAATAAAATTTAATAATAATTTTTTAATAATTTTTTAAAAAAAATTTAAGAATAACGATAAGAATAAATTTATAAGATAAAATAATGATAAAAATAAAAAAATATAAAATCAAATTATACAAATTCCTTTTATTTACTTTATTTTATTATTGTCATGATTATTAAGTTTAAAATTTATTTTGTTATTATAATAATCCCAAAAGAATCATCAAATGAAGGGAAAAAAACGTCTTTTTGGAGTCTACTTAAAAAGGATTTTCGCTAGATTTTGCCGCTTTTCGACGATTTTTTTTTTTTTTTTTGGGAATTTTTTTTTCTTTTACCTTTTTGTTATTATATATTACAAAAATTTTCCTCTTATTGTTTTTCATCATTATTAATAATTATCATTTTATTAATTATTACGTTAAAATATATTTTTTTCATCATCAAATCATCTTTAATTAGAAAAAAATTAATCAAAAAATTATTAATTTTTTTTCAATTTTAATAATTTTTATATAATTTTACTGATAAAATTTTAATAAAACCCTAAAAATTTAATAAAAAGGAATAAACTATAATTAATACAATATATCAACGTTTTATAATAATTATTATATATTATTATTAAATTAATATTATTTTTGACATTAATACTTATTAAAAATTTATATTAATAAAAATATAATAAAATAAATAATAATATAATAATAAAAATAATAAATTTTAAATAAAAAAATTTATAAAATAAATGATAATGTTTATACTATCTATTTATAAAATTTTTATTATTTAAAATTTTGTATATTAATAATTTTTGGATATATAAAACTAATTAAATAATAATGAAGAAAATAATTTAATTACTTAAAAAAAATATTGTAATTGGTTTTTTGGAATTTTAATAATGAAATTTTGTAATAATATTAATAATCATCAAATGTTATTTGGTAATATTATCATTATTATAATTTTTCCAATTTTTAAATTTATTGGAAAAAAAAGTCATTTTAAGACTCCCTCAAAGGTATAATCGATAGATTTTCCGTTTTTAAATTTATTTTTTTTTTTAATTTTTGTTATATTGGAAAATTCTGTTATTATTATCATTAAAAATTAATAATAGTATTTTCATAAAATTTATCTATTATCACTTATTTTATTAATAAATTCTTATTATTATCATTAATTATTAAAATTATTATATTTTGGCAATAATTATATATTAGTAATATATAATAATAAAAATTTTAAGTTATAATAAAAAAAAATAATAAAAAGTAATAAAAAATATTAAAATAATCAAGTTTTTTAAATTAATTTTTTAAATAAGGGAAAATTAATTTAATTTTATTCTCATTTACGAATTTTCTGTTTAATTTATTTTTTACCATTATAATCCCAAAAGTAAAATTAAAAAAATGAGTATAATAACATAATAATTTTATTACATAAAATATTTATAAAAATTTTAAATTTTATTATTAAATTTTCCTTTAATTATTATTTATTATTTTTAATTATTCAGTTATAATAATTATTAAAATTTATAAAAAAAATAAAATAATAATAATAATAAAAATAATAAAAAATAAAAACGTTTTGAAAATAATAATTTTTTAATATATTAATATTTTAATAATTCTTTCTGTTTATTCTGTAATTTAATAATTATTTTTAAAATTGCCAGAAAAATAAATAATGGAAAAAAACCCCATTTATTATTAAAACAATATATAATAAAATTAATATAATATAATTATATTATTATAAAAATTATTTTATTATTACATTATAAAATATATTTTTGGATATATATAAAAGTATAATATATAAAAATAAAAATATTATATATATAAAAATATAAAATATATAATATAATATTTTAAACAATATAATATTATGGAAATTAATATATTAAAAATTAAGTATAAATAATACCATTTATTATTAGGGTATATATAATATATATATAATATATGCATATAAATTTTAAAAATATATATATATAATAAAATATATATAAATATATATGTAATATAATATATATATATTTTATATATATATATAATATGATATACACATAAAATAAATATATATAAATAATATGATATATAATATATATATACAACATAATATAGATATATAATATATATTTTAATATATATATATATATATATATATATATATTATATAATATATATATATATTATTATATATAAATTGTATTATATATGTTTGTGCATATATATATATATATATATATAAAATATAAAATATATATGATATATATATATATAATATATATATATAAATTTTATATATATATAAAAATATATATATTATATATATATTATATATTTTATATATTTATGTATATATATTTTATGTGTGTGTGTGTGTGGGGTGTGTGTGGTGTGTGTGTGTATGTGTGCGTGTGTGTGTCTGTGTGTATGTATAAATAAATAAATAAATAAATATATTATATATTATATATAAAAAATATTATATTTTATATATAATTAATATGCATATATACAAAAAATTTTATGTAATACATATAATCTTTATAAACATATATTCATATATGAAATATATATATAATATATATAAAATATATATATATATATTTATTATAATTATATATATATATATTATATATAAATATATATATATACACATATAAAAACACCCCTATACACATATATAAACACACATAAATACATATACATATATATTTATATATATATTTATATATATATAAATATATAATATATACTATATAATATATATATTTATTATATATATATTATTATATATTATATATATATTATATATATATATTTTAATACATATATATGTGTGTGTGTGGTAGTGTGGGGTGTGTGTGTGTGTGGTTTGTGTGGGGTGGTGTGTGTTTATGTGGGTATGTGTGTGTGTGTGTATAAATATATATATCTTATATACATAAATATATGTATATACATATATATCTTTATTGATATATATTCATATATGGCATATTTATATATCTATATATATCTATATCTATCTATCTATCTACCCTATCTATCTTTCCTATCTATCTATATATATATATATATATATATATATATATATGATATATAATATATATACATATATATATACATATTATATGTATGTGTAAATATCAAAAAAAAAAAAAAAAAAAAAAAAAAAAAAAAAAATATATATATATATATAATAAATATAAATATATCTAATATATATATATATATATATATATATTATATATATTTATATATATATATATTATACATACATTTATTGCAAATATTTATAAAAAATTTTCTATATATATATATATTACATATTAATCTATCTATCCATTTTAATTTTTATATTTAATAAAATATATATATATATATATATATAAAATATATAAAATTATATATATATATATATATATAGATGTGTGTGTATATATATGTGTGTGTGTGTGTGTGTGTGTGTGTGTGTGGTGTGTATTTGTGTGTCTGTGTGTATGCATATCCTTTGTCGACGGCATTGCATGTACGTCCACCCATGCCCACTATGAGTTTACTTTTTTTAATTGCTTTTCCACATAGATGGCTACATTTGTACTAAGCCACCAGTGTGCCAGTTACGAGTACTGCTTATCTCGCTCGTTCATCCTTTTCGTTTATTTACGAAAAATTTTTACGCTATCTTATTTTGCTGTTACTAATGTTTTACAACATTATATAACTCTAATAAAAAAAACAACATCTTTTCTTTTCTTTCTTTGTTGGATTTCTTGGCTATCAACCAGCGGCATGTGGCCAAGGTTATTAAGCCAATGGATCCTATTTATTCTGTCAATCTATATAAGGTCATAAAGTTTTTTCTCCCTTAAAAAAGTGATGACTACTGATGAATTTTTATCATCATTTAAAATATTGATATTATTAATTCTTTATTTTTGATCTTAAATAATTTATTTTGGCTGTTTTTGTTTGTATATTTTGTGCAGATGGTAGTATATGTTCTATTGTAAGAGTGGTGGTGCATTGGGGGCACGTGGAGGGGAGGTTTCTCTATATAGGGAGTGAGGTGGGTTTATTCTGGTGGCATTTACCCTGAGTCGGCCAACACCACCCCCTCCTTCTGACTTTCCGTGGGATGTGTCCCACAGTTCTATTTTTTCTTTGATTTTATTTGTGAGTTGGAGACTGGTCCACTCACTTTGCACAGGAGATGGATTTTTGCTTTATAAGAGACACAAAACACCGAGATCTGTACGGCACTAGCTAAGGTCCAGATCATCAGTTGACCCGGCTAATTTTTCCCGCCTGCTCATTGCCGGATACCAGAGTGGCCTGGTACCCATATTTGCTTGATTGATTTATTGGCACCATGTAGCTTACGAATGAATTACCCAGAAGTTCATTTTTGGGGGTTTCTAATGATTTAATGGATTTAAGTGAATTTAATGAATCAAAAAAAAAATACTATTCTATCGGGGTGTCGATAGTACAAAATCAATGGCTTTATCAATGGCAAAAAGTTCAGCAAGAAAGATCGATGTTGATCGGCAGTCTGAACTTTAGTTCACATTCAGTCGACCATACACCCGCACCCACACACTCTTTTGTCTTTGGAGCCGTCGGTATATACATGAAAAAAAGGGAGATGTTTAACAAGGATCTCTCTGAACCTCTGGCGTACCTCCACCTCCGGCGCCATGGCCTTAGCGATGGAAGCCAAGTTCCCTGATGGAAAAATTGGGAGTTTCCCATGGCGCTTATTTGACTGAACCAGGGTATCGATGGTAGAGAGATCTATACCGCTTTCTCGACGAGGTCGTGGAGTCCCGTGGCAAAGGGCCTAATGCCACTATTGCCATTAGGGTGGCTCGGGTCTCGAGCCACCTTTGCGGCATAGCTCAAGGCTAACTGGCCGCGTCTGAGTCGGAGGGGAGGTACTACTGACTCCCCCCTCAAGACGCTCGATCCGAGTGCACTTCAGGGCTCCAAGACACACGCAAACAGGCATTCTGCACAGCATCCAAACCTTTCAAACTTGTTCTCGATGCCCAACCCTACCCCGATTGACCCATATCTACTTTTGACCTAATCAGGGCTTTATACCATTAGCAAAGACTGTCTATCGCTCCCCCTTTGTTACCAGAAATGCACTTTAAATTTTTAAGTGCTTTTTTGGCATTTATTCTTTAACTGACCAATGTGGTCTTTTCCCAAAATAGCTACTATCAAAAAGTAGCCCAAGAAACTTTGCAGAATTTTGAATAGGTATTGGGTGGTTGTCTAGAGTTAGCCTGATGTTTCGGCTTCCTCCTACGTGAAAAATTACCCCCAAAACTCTTTCGAATGGAAAACTTAAAACCCCACTGGAGCCCCAGTTATGAATCATATCCAGTGCCAATTGGATGCGATTTGCTGAGAATTCGCATTATTGCTGGAATGCCATAATGCACAATCATCAGCGTACAGTGAGTATTTTAAAATTCCGAGGGGGAGCTGGTAAGATGTCATTTAAACATACATAGAAATAAAGTTGGTGACAAGACACCTCCTTGTGAGTCCCCGTTTGCCTGGACAAAAATGTCCGAAAAAGTGACATTGTCGGAAAATAATTTGACAGTAAAAGTTCTGTCAGAGATGAAATTTGAATAAAACAAAGGGAAGTTTCCACGTTTAAACCAAAGCATAAAGTTTTCTGAGTATATTTAAGTAATATCGTTATTACTGTAATTTTTTCTGTATAATAATTATTTTTTAAAAATTTTTACTACCAGTAACAATAATAATAATGATAATAATAACAATAATAATATTAATAACAATATTATAACAATTCGTATTATATTATAATTTTACTTATTTTTATTATTATTGTTATTTTTACAGTTTAAATATATTTTGGCAATAATACTAATAATTAAAGTAATAATAACAATAATAATAATAATAATAATAATAATAATAATAATGATAATTGTGATAATAATAATGATAATAGTAATAATATTAATAATAATCAAAAGTTATCCAAAATTTTCTTTATTCTCACTTTTTCATCATTATTGTCATGATTCATAGAATTCTGGTAATTATTATCATTATTACCCTAATAATTGCCAGAATCATCAAATGAATGGAAAAAACGTCATTTGGAGTTTATCTCAAAAGGCTATATTTCGCTAGATTTTTCCGCTTTTTTGACTTTTGGGATTTTTTTTCTTTTACCTTTTTTTAAAAATATATTGGACACAATTCCCTAATTATCATCATTATTTTTCATATTATAATCATTATTATCGTTATCATCATCATTATCATCATTATCATCATCATTATCATCATTATTGCAATTATTATCATCATTATTGCAATTATTATCATCATATTGCAATTATTTTCATTATTATACAATATCAGTTTAATATAATTTTTTACATTTTTACTAATATCAAATACAATAATAATAGCAATAACAATATAATAACAAATAATAACGTTTTTATTTAAAACATTATTTATATCATTATTTAATTAATATCGTTATACTGTAATTATTACCGTTATAATAATTATTTTACAATTATACTACCAGTAGAAATATAATAATGAATATATAATTAATAATATTAATAACAATATTATAACAATAAGTATTATCAAATTTCTCTTATAATTATTATATTGTTATTATTACAGTTATAATATATTTTTGCAATAATACTAATAATTAAACTAATAAATTAAATAATAATAATAATAATATATTAATATGATAATATAATGATTTAAAAGTATAATATTTAATAATCATCAAATGTATCCAAATTCCTTATTCTCAATTTGATCCATTTATTGTCATGATTAATGAATTTTGGTAATTTATCATATTATCCTAATAATTGCCAAATCATCAGATGAATGGAAAAACGTCAATTTGAGGTTACTTTCAAAAGGCATATTTCGCTAGATTTTGCGCTTTTTCGACTTTTGGTTTTTTTCTTTACCTTTTTTTATTACATATGTACACATTCCTGCTATTATCATCATTATTTCATGATTATCATCATTATCGTTATCATCATCATTATCATATTTATCATCATCATTATCATCATTATTGCAATTATATCAATTATTGCAATAATTTCATTATTTTTGCAATTATTGCAGTTATAATATATTTTTTACATATATACTAATAACAACTACAATAATAATAGTAATAACAATAATAATAACAATAATAACGTTTTTATAATCAAATTTTTATATCATTATTTTAATTAATCGTTATTCTTAATTATTACTGTTATATATTATTTTACAATTATACTACTAGTAAAATAATGATAATGATAATATAATAATAATAATATTAATAAAATTGATAAAATAGTAATATTTAAATATACTTATTTATTATATATTGTTATTATTAGTTATAATATATTTTGGCACTAATACTAAAATTAAGTAATAATAATAAAATAATAATAATAATGATAATGATAATAGTAATAAATAATAATAATTCAAGTTATCCAAATTCTCTTATTCTCACTTTTATCATCATTATGTCATGATTTATAGATTTCTGGTAATTATTATCATATTTCCTAATAATTGCCAGAATCATCAATGAATGGGAAAAACATCATTTGGAGTTTCCCCTCAAAAGCTATATTTTGCTAATTTTGCCGCTTTTTCGACTTTTGGGATTTTTTTTCTTTTACCTTTTTTTTAATATATATAGACACAATTCCGTTATTTTCATTCATATTATCAGTTATCATCATTATTATCGTATCATCATCATTATCATCATTATTGCAATTATTATAATCATTATTGCAATTATTATCATCATTATTGCAATTATATCTATTATTGCAATTATTATATTATTACAATTATTGCAGTTTTTAATATATTTTTACATATACTATAAACAATACAATAATAATAGCAATAAAATAAAATTAATAACAATAATAACGTTTTTATAATCATTATTTATCATTATTTTAATTAATATCGTTATTACTGTAATTTTTACCGTTATAATAATTTTTTTACAATTATATACCAGTAAAATAATAATAAGTAATAATACAATAATAATATTAATAACAATATTATAACAATTCTATTATCATAATTACTCTTTATATTATTATATTATTGTTATTAATTAATATAATTATTTTTTGGCAATAATTTCTAATAATTAAAGTAATAATAATAAAAAATAATAATATATAATAATAATTAATAAAAGTATAATAATGATAATAGTAATAATATAATACTCAAATTTTCCTTACCTTCTCTTTATTCTCACTTTTATCATCATTATTGTCATGATTAATAGAATTTGGTAATTATATCATTATTACCTAATAATTGCCAGAATCATCAATGAATGGAAAAACGTTTAATTTTGAGTCTACTTTCAAAGCTATATTTCGCTAGATTTTGCCGCTTTTTCGACTTTGGATTTTTTTCTTTTACCTTTTTATTATATATGTACACAATTCCTGTTATTATCATCATTATTATCAATGATTATCATCATTATTATCGTTATCATCATTCATTATCATATTTATCTATCTATTATTATTAATATTCATTTCAATTATATCATAAATTATTGCATTATTATCATTATTATTGCAATTATTGCAGTTTTAATATATATTTTACATCTTTTACTAATAACAACTACAATAATATAGTAATAACAATAATAAAATATAACGTTTTTATAATCATTATTTATATCATTATTTAATTAATACGTTATACTGTAATTATATGTTTAATAAATTATTTTCAATTATACACCAGTAAAAATAATGATAATGATAATAATATAATAATATTAATAACAATATTATAGCAATTAGTATTATTATAATTATACTTATTATTATTATTGTTTCATTAGTTATAATATATTTTGGCACTAATACTATAATTGAAGTTATAATAATAATAATAATAATAATCATAATAATAATAATAATATATGATAATTTGTGTATAATATTATAAACATCAAATGATTCCAATTCTCTTTATTCTCACTTTTATCATCATTATTGTCATGATTAATAGAATTCTGGTAATTATTATCATTATTACCATAATAATTGCCAAAATCATCAAATGAATGGAAAAAACTTCATTTTGGAGTCTACTCTCAAAAGACTATATTTCGCTAGATTTTGCCGCTTTTTCGACTTTTGGGATTTTTTTCTTTTACCTTTTTTATTATATATGGACACAATTCCTGTTATTATCATCATTATTATCATGATTATCATCATTCTTATCGTTATTATCATCATTATCATCATTATTGCAATTATTATCATCATTATTAAAATTTTTATCGTTATTATTGCAATTATTGCAGTTATAATATATATTTTTACATCTATACTAATAACAACTACAATAATAAAAGTAATAACAATAATAATAACAATAATAACGTTTTTATAATAATTATTTATATCATTATTTTAATTAATATCGTTATTAATTATTACTGTTATAATAATTATTTTTACAATGATACTGCCAGTAAAAATAATAACAATGATAATAATAACAATAATAATATTAATGACAATATTATAACAATTCGTATTATTATAATTATACTTATACTTATTATTGTTATTATTACAGTTATAATATATTTTTTGGCAAAAATACCAATAATTAAAGTAACAATAATAATAATAATAATAATAATAATAATAATAATAATAATAATAATAATAATAATGATAATGTTAATAATAATGATAATAGTAATAATATTAATAATCATCAAATGTTATCCAAATTCTCTTTATTCTCACTTTTATCATCATTATTGTCATGATTAATAGAATTCTGGTAATTATTATCATTATTACCCTAATAACTGCCAGAATCATCAAATGATTGGAAAAAACGTCATTTTGGAGTCTACTCTCAAAAGGCTATATTTCGATAGATTTTGCCGCTTTTGCGACTTTTGGGATTTTTTTTCTCTTTCCTTTTTTTATTATATATGGACACAATTCCTGTTATTATCATCATTATTATCATGATTATCATCATTATTGTCGTTATCATCATCATTATCATCATCATTATCATCATTATTGCAATTATTATCGTCATTATTGCAATTATTATCATTATTATTGCAATTATTGCAGTTATAATATATATTTTTACATCTATACTAATGACACTACAATAATATAGTATAACAATAAAATACAATAATAACGTTTTTATAATCATTATTTATATTATTATTTTATTCATATCATTATTACTGAATTATTACTGTTAAAATAATTATTCTTACAATTATACTACCAGTAAAAATATAATATGATAATAATAACAATAATAATATCAATAACAATATTATAACAATTCGTATTACTATAATTATACTTTTATTTTTATTATTGCTATTATTACAGTTATAATATATTTTTGGCAATAATACTAATAATTAAAGTAATAATTTAATAATAAAAATAATAATAATATAATAATATAATAATAGATATAATGATAATAATAATGATGATAGTAATATATTAATAATCATCAATGTTATCCAATTCTCTTTATTGTCACTTTATCATCATTATTGTCATGATTAATAGAATTCTGGTAATCATTATCATTATTACCCTAATATTTGCCTGAATCATCAAATGAATGGAAAAACGTCATTTTGGAGTCTACTCTGAAAAGGCTATATTTCGGAAGATTTTGCCACTTTTTCGACATTTCGATTTTTTTTTTCTTTTACTTTTTTTTTTTATTATATATGGACATAATTCCTGTTATTATCATTATTATAATGATTATCATCATTATTATCGTTATCATCATCATTATCATCATTATTACAATTATTATCATCATTATTGCAATTATTATCATTATGATTGCAATTATTGCAGTTATAATATTATTTTTACATATTACTAATAACAACTATATAATAATAATAGTAATAAAATAATAATAAAATTAATAACTTTTTTTATAATCACTATTTATATCTTATTTTAATTAATATCGTTATTATTACAGTGATAATATATTTTTTGGTAATAATACTAAGAATTAAAGTAATAATAATAATAATAATAATAATAATAATAATAATGATAATATAATAATAATAATAATAATAATAATGAAATAATGATAATAATAATGATAATAGTAATAATATCAGCAATCATCAAATATTATCCATATTCTCTTAATTCTCACTTTTATCATCATTATTGTCATGATTAATAGAATTCTGGTAATTATTATCATTATTACCCTAATAATTGCCAGAATTATCAAATGAATGGAAAAAACGTCATTTTTAGTCTACTCCGAAAAGGCTATATTTCGCTAGATTTTCCCGCTTTTTCGACTTTTCGGATTTTTTTCTTTTACCTTTTTTATTATATATGGACACACATTCCTCTTATTATCATCATTATTATTATGATTATTATCATTATTATCGTTGTCATCATCATTATCATCATTATCCTCATTATCATCTTCATTATCATCATTATTGCAATTATTGCAGTTATAATATATATTTTTACATCTATACTAATAACAACTACAATAATAATAGTAATAACAATAATAATAACAATAATAACGTTTTTATAATCATTATTTATATCATTATTTTAATTAATATCGTTATTACTGTAATTATTACTGTTATAATAATTATTTTTACAATTATACTACCAGTAAAAATAATAATAATGATAATAATAACAATAATAATATCAATAACAATATTATAACAATTCGTATTATTATAATTATACTTATTATTATTATTATTGTTATTATTACAGTTATAATATATTTTTTGGCAATAATACTAATAATTAAAGTAATAATAATAATAATGATAATAATAATAATAATAATAATAATAATAATAATAATGATAATAATGATAATAATAATGATAATAATAATAATATTAATGACCATCAAATGTTATCCAAATTCTCTTTATTCTCACTTTTATCATCATTATTGTCATGATAAATAGAATTCTGGTAATTATTATCATTATTACCCTAATAATATCCAGAATCCTCAAATGAATGGAAAAAACGTCATTTTCAAGTCTACTCTCAAAAGGATATATTTCACTAGATTTTGCCGCCTTTTCGACTTTTGTGATTTTTTTTCTTTTACCTTTTTTTTTTATTATATATGGACACAATTCCTGTTATTATCATCATTATTATCATGATTATCATCATTGTTATCGTTATCATCATCATTATCATCATTATCATCATCATTATCTTCATTATTGCAATTATTATCATCATTATGCAATTACTGCAGTTATAATATATATTTTACATCTATACTAATAACAACTAAAATTTAATAATAGTAATATACAATAATAATTAACAATAATTAACGTTTTTATAATCATTTTTTATATCATTATTTTAATGAATATCGTTATTAATTTAATTTTTACTCTTATAATAATAATTTTAAACAATTATACTAAAAGGGAAAAAAAATAATAATGATAATAATAACAATATAATATTAATAACATATTAAAAACAATTAGAAATTATTATAATTATACTTATTATTTTTTATTATTTTTATATTACAGTTATAATATTTTTTTTGGCAAATAATGAAAATTTAAAAGGAATAATAATAATAAGATAATAATAATAATAATATAATAATAATAACAAAAATAATGATAATAATGATAAAATGATAATAATAGTAATAATATTAATAATCATGAAATGTTATCCAAATACTCATTATTCTCACTTTATCATCATTATTGTCATCATTTATCGAATTCTAATAATTATTATCATTATTCCCCTTTAATAATTGCCAGTTTCCTCAAAAGAATGGAAAAAACGCATTCTGGAGTCTACTCTCAAAGGCTATATTCGCTAGATTTTTCCGCTTTTTTTACTTTTGGGATGTTTTCTTTACCTTTTTTATTATATATGGACAGAATTCCTGTTATTATCATCATTATTATCATGATTATCATCATTATTATCGTTATCATGATCATTATCATCATATACATCATTGTCATCATCATTATCATCATTATTGCAATTATTATCATTATTATTGCAATTATTGCAGTTACAATATATATATTTTTACATCTATACTAATAACAACTACAATAATAACATTAATAACATAATAATAACAATAATAACGTTTTTAAAATAACTATTTATAACATTATTTTAATTAATAACGTTATTACAGTAATTAATACTGTTATAAGAATCATTTTTACAATTAAACTTACAGTAAAAATAATAATAATAATAATAATAACATAATAATATTAATAACAATATTATAACAATTATTATTATTTATTATATTATATTATTACAGTTATAATATATTTTTTGGCAATAATACTAATAATTAAAGTAATAATAATAATAATAATAATAATAATAATAATAATAATAATAATATTAATAATAATATTAATGATAATAATGATAATAATAATGATAATAGTAATAATATTAATAATCATCACAATGTTATCCAAATTCTCTTTATTCTCACTTTTATCATTATTATGTCATGATTAACAGAATTCTGGTAATTATAATCATTATTACCTAATAATTGCCAGAATCATCAAAAGAATGAAAAAAACATCATTTTGGAGGCTAATCTCAAAAGACTATATTTTATAGATTTTGCCGCTTTTTCGACTTTTGAGATTTTTTTCTTTTACCTTTTTTACTATATATGGACACAATTCCTGTCATTATCATCATTATTATCATGATTATCATCATTATTATCGTTATCATCATCATATCATCATTATGCAATTATTATCATCATTATTGCAATTGTTATCATTATTATTGCAATTATTGAGTTATAATATATATTTGTAAATCTATACTAATAACACTACAATAATAATAGTAATAACAATAATAATAACAATAAGAACATTTATCTATGCATCATTATTTATATAATTATTTTAATTAATATCGATATTACTGTAATTATTACTGTTATAATAATTTATTTTTACAATTATACTACACTAAAAATAATAATAATGATAGAAAAAACAATAATAATAATAATAACAATATTATAACAATTAGTATTATTATAATTATACTAATTATTAGTATTATTGTTATTATTACAGTTATAATATATTTTTTGACAATAATACTTATAATTAAAGTAATAATAATAATATATAATAATAATAATAATAAATAATGATACTACTAAATAATAATGATAATAATGATAATAGTAATAATATTAAATAATCATAAATGTTATCCAAATCTCTCATTCTCACTTTTATCATCATATTGTCATGATTAATAGAATGCTGGTAATTATTATCATTTTTACCCTAATAATTGCTAGAATCATCAAATGAATGGAAAAAACGTCATTTTGGAGTCTACTCTCAAAAGTTTATATTTCGCTAGATTTTGCCGTTTTCGACTCCTGGGATTTTTTTCTTTACCTTTTTATTATATATGAACACAATTCCTGTATTATCATCATTATTAATCATGATTACCATCATTATTATCGTTATCATCATCATTATCTTCTTTATCATTATTATCGTTATTATTGCAATTATTATCATCATTATTGCAATTATTATCATTATTATTGCAATTATGGCAGTTAATATATATTATTACATCTATACTGATAACAAATACAATAATATAGTAATAATGAATAATAATAACAATAATAACGTTTTGTATAATAATTATTTATATCATTATTATAATAAATATCGTTATTACTGTAATTATTACTGTTATAATAATTATTTTTACAATTATACTACCAGTAAAAAATAATAATGATACTAATAACATAATAATATTTATAACAATATTATAACAATTACTATTATTATAATTATGCCTATTATTATTATTATTGTTATTATTACAGTTATAATATATTTTTTGGCAATAATACTAATAATTAAAGTAATAATAATAATAATAATAATAATAATAATAAAATAATATAATAATAATAGTATAATGATAATATAAGATTTAAGAATAATATTATAATATCATCAAATGTATCCAAATTCTCGTTATTCTCACTTTATCATCATTATTGTCATGATTAATAGAATTCTAGTAATTATTATCATTATTACCCTAATAATTGCCAGAATCATCAAATGAATGGTAAAAAAAAAAAAAAGTCATTTGGAAACTTCTCTCAACAAGGCTATATAATTTCGCTAGATTTTAGCACGTTTTCGACTTTTGTGGTTTTTGTTTTCTTTACCTTTTTTTTTTAGATTATATATGGACACAATATTATCATGATCATCATTATTATTATCGTTATCATAGTATCATCATCATCATCATACATTATTATTGCAATTATTACCATCATTATTGCAATTAATATCATCATTATTGCAATTATTATCATTATTATGCAATTATTGAGTTATAATATAATTTTTACAACTATACTAATAACAACTACAATAATAATAGTAATAACAATTATGATAATAATAATATCGTTTTTATAATAATTTCTATATTTATAATTTTAATTAATATCGTTATTACTGTAATTATTACTGTTATAATAATTATTTTTACAATTATGCTACCAGTAAAAATAATATTATAATGATAAAAATAAAACAATAATAAAATTAATAAAAATAATATTATAACAATTATTATTATTATTATTTTGCTTATTATTATTTTCATTATATAATTTTTAATACAATTTTTGGCAATAATACTGATAATTAAAGTAATAATAATAATTTAAAAATAATAATAAAAATAATAATATAATAATAATATTAATAATAATAATAATAATAATAATAATAATAATGATAATAAAAATAATGATAATAATGATAATAATGATAATAATAATGATAATAGTAATAATATTAATAATCATCATTATTGCCATGATTAATAGAATTCTGGTAATTATTGTCATTATTACGCTAATAATTGCCAGAATCATCATTATTACCGTTATCATCATTATCATTATTATCATCATCATTATCATCATTATTGCAATTATTATAATCATTATTGCAATTATTATCATTATTATTGCAATTATTGCAGTTATGATATATATTTTTACATCTATACTAATAAGAACTACTATAATAATAGTAATAATAATAATAATAACAATAGTAACGTTTTTATAATCTTATTTATATCATTATTTTAATTAATATCGTTATGACTGTAATTATTCCTATTATAATAATTATTTTACAATTATACTACCAGTAAAAATATAATAATGATAATAATAACAATAATAATATTAATAACAATATTATAACAATTCCTATTATTATAATTATATTTATTATTATTATTATTATTACAGTTATAATAACTGTTATTTTTGGCAATAATACTAATAATTAAAGTAATAATAATAATAATAATAATAATGATAATAATAATAATAATAATAATAATAATAATAATAATAATGATAATAATAATATAGTAATAATTATCAAATGTTATCCAAATTATCTTTATTCTCACTTTTATCATCGTTATTGTCTTGATTAATAGAATTCTGGTAATTATTATCATTATTACCCTAATAATTGCAAGAAGTATCAAATGAATGGAAAAAACGTCATTTTGTAGTCTGCTCTCAAAAGGCTATATTTAGCTAGATTTTGCCGCTTTTTCGACTTTTGGATTTTTTCTTTTACCCTTTTAATATATATGGACACAATTCTGTTATTATCCTCATTATTATCAAATTATCATCATTATTATCGTTATCATCATCATTATCATCACTATCATCATTATCATCATTATCATCATTATTCAAATTATTATCATCTTATTGCAATTATTATCATTATATTGCATTATTTCAGCTATAATATATATTTTTACATCTATACTAATAACAACTACAATAATAATAGTAATAACAATGATAATTACAATAATAACGCTTTTATAATCGTTATTTATATCAATATTTTCATTAATATCGTTATTAATGTAATTATTACTGTTATAATAATTATTTTTACAATTATACTACCAGTAAAAATAATAAAAATGATAATAATTACAATAATAATATTAATAACATTATTATAACAATTCGTATTATATAATTATACTTATTATTATTATTATTGTTATTATTACAGTTATAATATATTTTTTGGCAATAATACTATTAATTAAAGTAATAACAATAATAATAATAATAATAATAGTAATAATAATAATAATAATAATAATAATGATAATAATTATAATAATAATGATAATAGTAATAATATTAATAATCCTCAAATGTTATCCAAATTCTCTTTATTCTCACTTTCATCATCTTTATTGTCATGATTAATAGAATTCTGGTAATTATTATTATTATTACCCTAATAATTGCTAGAATAATCAAATGAATGGAAAAAAACGTAATTTTGGAGTCTACTCTCAAAAGGCTATATTTCGCTAGATTTTGCCGCTTTTTCGACTTTTGGGATTTTTTTTCTTTTACCTTTTTTTTAAATTATATATGGACACAATTCCTGTTATTATCATCATTATTATCATGATTATCATCATTATTATCGTTATCATCATCATATCATCATTATCATCATCATTATCATTATTGCAATTATTATCATCATTATTGCAATTATTATCATTATTATTGCAATTATTGCAGTTATAATATATTTTTATACCTATACTAATAACAAATACAAATAATAGTAAATAACAATAATAAAAACAATAATAACGTTTTTATAATCACTATTTATATCAATATTTTAATTAATATCGTTATTACTGTAATTATTACTGTTATAATAATTATTTTTACAATTATACTACAGTAAAAATAACGATAATGATAATAATATCAATAATAATATTGATAACAATATTCATAACAATTAGTATTATTATGATTATACTTATCATATTATTGTTGTTATTCTTACAGTTATGATATGTTTTTTTGGCAAAAATACTATTAATTAAAGTAATAGTAATAATAATAATATTATTATTATAATAATATATAAAAATATAAACAATGATAATAATAATGATAATAATAATGATAATAGCAATAATAGTAATAATAATCAAATGTTATCAAAATTCCCTTTATTCTCACTTTTATCACCATTATTGTCATGATTAATAGAATTCTGTCATTTTTATCATTATTACCCTAATAATATCCAGAATCATCAAATGAATGGGAAAAAATCGTCGTTTCGAGTTTACTTTCAAAACGCTATATTCGCTAGATTTTCCGCTTTTCGACTTTTAAAATTAATATCGTTATTACTGTAATCATTACTGTTATAATATTACTTTTACAATTATACTATCAGTAAAAATAATAATAATGCTCATAATAACAATAATATATAATACACAGTATTATAAGAATTAGTAATAATATCATTATCTTGTTATTATTATTATTGTTATATTACTCTTATAATATATTTTTTGGCAATAATACTAATAATTAAAGTAATAATAATAATGATCATAATGATAATAATATTAATTAATAATAATAATAATATAATAATAATAATAATAATAATGATAATAATGATAATAATAATGATAATAGTAATAATATTAATAATCATCAAATGTTATCCAAATTCTCTTTATTCTCACTTTATCATCATTATTGTCATGATTAATAGATTTGGTAATTATTATCATTATTACACTAATAATTGTCAGAATCATCAAATGAATGGAAAAAACGTCATTTTGGAGTTACTCTGAAAAGCTATATTCGCCAGATTTTGCCGCTTTTTCGACTTTTGGGAATTTTTTCTTTACTTTTTTATTATATATGACACAATTCTGTTATTATCATCATTATATCATGATTATCATATTATTATCGTTATCATCATCATTATCATCATATCATCATCATTATTTATTATTGCAATATTACTTATCAATTATTATTGCAATTATTGCAGTTATAATATATATTTTTACATCTATACTAATAACAACTACAATAATAATAGTAATAGCAATAATAATAACAATAATAACGTTTTTTACAATCATTATTTATGTAATTATTAAATTAATATCGTTATACTGTAATTATACTGTTATAATAATTATTTTACAATTATACTACCAGTAAAAAAAATAATAATGATAATAATAACAATAATAATATTAATAACAATATTATAACAATTATATTATTATAATTATGCTTATTATTATCTATTATTATTATTTACAGTTATAATATCTTTTTTTCACTAATACTATAATTAAAGTAATAATAGTAATAATAATAATAATAATAATAATAATAATAATAGTAAAATAATAATAATAATGATAATAATATATAATAATAATAATAATAATAATAATAATAATAATAATAATGATAATAGTAATAAATTAATAATCATCAAATGTTATCTAAATTCTATTTATTTTTACTTTTTTCATCATTATTGTCATGATTTAAAAGAATTTCTGGTTATTATTATCATTATTACCCTAATAATTGCCAGAATCATGAAATGAATGGAAAAAACGTCATTTTGGAGTCTCCTCTCAAAAGGCTATATTTCGCTAGATTTTGCCGCTTTTTTAATTTTTGGGGTTTTTTTCTTTTACCTTTTTTTTATTTTATATGGACACAATCCTGTTATTATCATCATTATTATCATGATTATCATCATTATTATCGTTATCATCATCATTATCATCATATATCATCATTTTCATCATTATTGCAATTATAATCATCATTATTGCAATTTTTATCATCATTATTTCAATTATTATCATCATTATTGCAATTATTATCATTATTATTGCAATTATTGCAGTTATAATATATTTTTTACATCTATACTAATAACAACTACAATGATATTAATAATAACAATAATAATTACAAAAATAATGTTTTTATAATAATTATTTATATCATTATTTTAATTAATATCGTTATTACCGTAATTATTACTGTTATAAACAATTATTTTTACAATTATGCTACCAGTAAAAATAATAATAATGATAATAATGACAATAATAATATTAATAACAATATTATAACAATTAGTATTATTATAATGATACTTATCATTAGTATTATTGTTATTATTACAGTTATAATATATTTTTTGGCACTAATACTAATAATTAAAGTAATAATAATAATAATAATAATAATAATAATAATAATAATAATAATGATAATAATAATGATAATAGTAATAATATTAATAATCATCAAATGTTATCGAAATTCTCTTTATTCTCACTTTTATCATCATTATTGTCATGATTAATAGAATTCTGGTAATTATTATCATTATTACCCTAATAATTGCCAGAATTATCAAATGAATGGAAAAAAACGTCATTTTGGAGTCTACTCTCAAAACGCTATATTTCGCTAGATTTAGTCGCTTTTTCGACTTTTCGGATTTTTTTTCTTTTACCTTTTTTATTATATATGGACAGAATTCCTTTTATTATCATCATTATTATCATTATTATCATCATTATTATCGTTATCATCATCATTATCATCATATCATCATTATCATCATTATTGCAATTATTATCATCATTATTGCAATTATTATCATCATTATTGCAATTATTGCAGTTATAATATATATTTTTACATCTATACTAATAACAACTACAATAATAATAGTAATAACAATAATAATAAGAAGAATAACGTTTTTATAATCATTTTTATATCATTATTTTAATTAATATCGTTATTACTGTAATTATTACTGTTATAATAATTACTTTTACAATTATACTACCAGTAAAAATAATAATAATGATAATAATAACAATAATTATATTAATAACAATATTATAAAAATCAGTATTATTATAATTACTTATTATTTTTATTATTGTATTATTACAGTTATAATATATTTTTGGCAATAATACAATAATAAAGTAATAATAATAATAATAATAATAATAATAATAATGATAATAATGATAATAATAATGATAATATTAATAATATCAATAATCATCCAATGTTATCCAAATTCTCTTTATTCTCATTTTTATCATCATTATTGTCATGGTTAATAGAATTCGGAAATTTAAAAAAAAGTCATTTGGAGTCTACTCTCAAAAGGCTATATTTCGCTAATTTTGCCGCTTTTTCTACTTTTGGGATTTTTTTTCTTTACCTTTTTTATTATATATGGACACAATTCTGTTATTAACATCATTATTATCATGATTATCATCATTATTATCGTCATCATCATCATTATCATCATTATGAAATTATTATCATCATTATTGGAATTATTATCATTATTATTGCAATTATTGCAATAATAATGATACTAATAACAACAAACAATAATAATGTAATAACAATAAAATAACAATAATAACGTTTTTATAATAATTATTTTATCATTATTTTAATTTAATATCGTTATTACTGTAATTATTACCGTTATAATAATTATTTTTACAATTATACTACCATAAAAATAATAATAATGATAATAAAAATAATAATAATATCAAAACATATTATAACAATTAGTATTATTATAATTATACTTATTATTTATTATTGTTATTTTTACAGTTATAATAAATTTTTGGCAATAATACAAATAATTAAAGTAATAATAATAATAATAATAATAATAATAATAATAATAATAATAATAACAATAATAATAATAATAATAATAATAATAATGATAATAATAATAATAATAATAATAATAATAATAATAATGATAATAATAATAATATTAATAATCATCAAATGTTATCCAAATTCTCTTTATTCTCACTTTTATCATCATTATTGTCATGATTAATAGAATTCTGGTAATTATTTTCATTGTTACTCTAATAATTGTTAAAATCATCAAATGAATGGAAAAAACGTTATTTTGGAGTCTACTCTCAAAACGCTATATTTCGCTAGATTTTGCCACTTTTTCGACTTTTGGGATTTTTTTTCTTTTACCTTTTTTATTATATATGGACACATTCTGTTATTTTCATCATTATTTTCATGATATCATCATTATTATCGTTATCATCATCATATCATCATTATTGCAATTATTATCAAACATTATTGCAATTATCATTATTATTGCAATTATTGCAGTTTAAATATATTTTTACATCTATACTAATAACAACAGTGAGAAAAGAGGGGGGTCCTGCACCTGTTCCTGTCAGTTCCTTCATCCCTCTGAAACAACCAGCCACAGACTGTTTCACCACAGTGAGGGAGAGAAACTAACATTTTTCCAGGAGGTTCCTATAGCAGGACGGTTTTTTTTAAGGTGAATCCCTCTTCTCTCTGAAATATCCAAAGGATTTTTCACCTCAGTGAGAGAAGGGGGGTCCTGTACCTGTTCCAGTAAGCTCCTTCGTCCCTCTGAAAACAGTCAACCATAGACTGTTTTCATCACAGTTAGGGAGAGGGGCTAACTTTTTTCCAGGCAGTTCTTATGGCCGAGTGGATTTAACGTGAATCCCTCTTCTCTCCGAAACACCCAAAGTTTCACCTCAGTGAGAGTAGAGGGGACCTGTACCTGTTCCAGTCAGTTCCTTCATCCCTCTGAAGTAGCCAACCACAGACTATTTCATCACAGTGAGGGAGAGAGAGCTAACTTTTATCCAGGTACTTCCTATCACAGGACGGGAACTTAATGTTCTGTCTCACTGTTATTAGACAGAACCT
>NW_023649037.1:84897-116143 GCF_015228065.2 Penaeus monodon | reverse complement strand
GGGAAAAGGGGAAAGGGGTTAAAGGGGGGGAAAAAGGGGGGGTGGGGGAAAAAAAAAACACAGCAGTAAGCAAAAGGGGCCGGGGAAAAGGAGAAAGAAAGCAGAGGAGTTCCCGGGGACCGAAAAGGATGAAAGACTGGGTTGGCGAGGGAAGAAGCTTTCCCGGGGGGGTGTGTTAAAGCCCCAAAATGGGGATTTAACGGAAAGTGTGAAAAGATGAAAAAAAAAACAGACAGAAAGAGAGGGAGAATTGGAAGGGGCCGGGAGGGAATGCCAAAACATAGAGTTTCAAATGGAAGGGGCCCAGCGAGGGGGGTTTAAACGAAGATAAAAGAAAGAAAGAAAAAAAAAACACCCACCTAAAAAAAACCGAAAAATTCCCAACAAAAGACCCAAAGGGAGGGAAAACCCCAAATTTTAAAACAACCCTCAAAAAAAACCAAAAAGGGGCAAAAAGGGTGGGATAAGAAAACAAAAAAACCCAAAAATTAAAAAAAAAAAAAAAAAAAAAAAAAAACCCGGCCCGATAAACCCAGGAAGAAAAGGAAGGGGTTGGAACGAAAAAAAAAGGGAGGGCACCACCAAAAGCCCCCTTTTAATGACAGCACAAAGGGGGGGTTAGAGGGAAAGCAAGAAAAAAAAACAAACGAATAAAAATTATTAAACATGCCAAAAGAACCTTAACCAGGAAGGTTGTTCCCCGGGGGGGTATTCGGCCCCAGGGGGATTAGGGAGAGGGAAATGTCGGGAAAGGCCCGGCCGGATTCGGCCCCCCAGGGAGCCCGGGGAGAAAAAACCCAGGGGGCGTTTGAGTCCGGGGGGAACGCACGGAAAAGGAGCCGGGGGAGGGGGAAAATGAAGGGGAAAGGGAAAAAATTTTTTAACGGAGAAATTTCGAGTCAAAAAGGGGAGCTGACGGTTTAAATCACCCCCATTAAAAAAAGGGAAGATCAAACATAGAAAAGGGGGGGGGAGTTTTCCGAATAAAACCCCTTTTTCAAAGGAAACCCTTTTTTTATCCGGAAAAGGGCCCCCCGAAGGCCATAGATTTCCGCAAAGCATTTGGGATACATTAAAAAATAATAAAAGCCATTTGGGGGATGAAGAGAAAAATTAAAACATAAAAAAGGGACAGCTTTCATTTGGAAAAAAAGGGAAAAAGGCCCCACTTACACTCAGAAGGGGGGGGAGATTGGTTTGGGAACGGGGTCCCCCAACATTCCGGCCCGCTTCGGGCCCCCCCCAATTTCCCCAAAAATTTAAAAAACTTTATTAAAAAAAAAACTTTTTAAAAAAGAAAAAAATAACTTTTTGGGGTTTTTCAAAAAAAAGTTGGTCCGCCGATTCCGTAAATTTCCGTGCCCCCCTCTCCCGGGGATTTCCCCCCGGGGGACCCCGAAAAAAACCCAGCCCTGGGGCTCGCCTTTTCTCGATCTCGTTACCGTGGCAGAAAACCCCCACAAAAGGGGGTCACCGTCATCTTGACCGTCTGGGGTTGGAAATGCTGACAACTTTTAAAAAGCGAATGAAGATCTTTTTATAACGTAAGACACTTTTTTTACAAATTCCTAGCCCGGGGAAAAGCCCCTGACGTCGTTTTTTTAAAATTTCACCCCCTTCAAAATTTCCTATGCTATTAAACATTTCGGCTAAAAACGTAAAGACAATCAGAAAGGCTTTTTGGGGTGGGGCCTGCATTCTCTTTTAAAATACCCCTTTTCTTTCAAACCCCTCTCGCCTCCTTTCATTCATCCTGTTTTCCCTTTTGGCTTTTAAAGCTCTTCCCCCCAGAAAAGGGCCCAAAATGATTGCCCCCCTAAAACCCAGCCCCCAGTAAATTTGCCTTTTTCACGATTTCAAAAAATTTTTTTAAATTTATAAAATCCCCAGTCTTCTTTGCAGGGGATTTTTAAACGCAGACACACATCTTTTAAACCACACATAAAACAACGCACACGGCAGCCAGTTTTTGTCTTTTTTGGGGAAAAAAAAAGGACTCCACTACTCGGCCCCGACTTCTACACCTCTTTCCCACATCGAGAGGAAGGGCCGCCTAAATCTGGGTTTTCGGGAACAGAGCGGCACCCCCCCCTACACACACATTAACCGGGCCCGAACTTGGGTTTCTGCCCACATACCCGTCATCAAAAAATTTTAAATTACCCCTATACAAAACAAAAAAACCAAATCCTTCGGGTACAAAAAAGCGGGACTGGGATAAATTTTTTAAAATCTTCCCTTTGGGCCAAAAAAAATTTTAATTTTAAACCAAAAGAGAAAACATTCTCGAAATGATAGGCGGGGGCCATCTTTTTCGCTTGGTATCAGCAGCAATGCCCCGCGCCTACCCGAGGCGCTATAAGTTTCCGCAAATCTTTTCCACCAAGGAGAAAAACCAACCCTTTTCCCTAAAACCGGCTACGGGAAATCTTTTCCCTTAAACTTTTAAATCATTTTAAAACCGGTTGGGTGGGCCCTCATACCCTCAGAAATCCCCGCCCTAAAAAGTTTTGTTTATGACCAAAAAATT
This sequence comes from Penaeus monodon, assembly GCF_015228065.2. Classification (NCBI taxonomy): domain Eukaryota; kingdom Metazoa; phylum Arthropoda; class Malacostraca; order Decapoda; family Penaeidae; genus Penaeus; species Penaeus monodon. The sequence goes on along the minus strand of NW_023649037.1, from coordinate 113,613 downwards.
TCCTTTTCAAAAATTAAAACAAACAAAAATCTATGAGATTCGCACCCCAGGGGAAATTTTGGGAAATTCAATTAGCCCAATTTAAAAAGGGTTTTAAATTTCCCCCCCCTTCACTAACCCCCTAAAGGACAACAATCAAATTTCGACCCCCGTGGGGTTTAAAAATTTTTTTCTTTCCCCATGGTGGCAAACTTTTTTCTATCCTCATGAACCCCCCCCTTTTTTTAATGATCACTTTAAAACCCCCAATAAAAACCCGGGACCAAAGCCCACGGGATAGAAACAAAACCAGACCGTTTATCCACCGGGATAATTTGGCCCGAAACATGCAAAACCCGTCCCCCCAATCTCGCTGGAGGGGGTAAACAAATTAATGATTTTTCCCAAAAAGGCCCCGGGGTCCTCTAGATGGGCCCTGACCACTTTTTCCATCTCCCTGACAATTTTAAAAACGAGCTATAAACGCACTTATAAAAACCTTTCCCCCTTCCCTCGGGGTACTATCCCTCCCCTTCCCAAAACTGTTTTAAAGGGCCCCTTTTCCCAAAACCCAAAACCAAAGACCTAACTGCCCCTAAAAAATTCCGCCCAATTAGTTTCCCTAGAGACATTGGGAAAAATTTTTTGAAAAAATTTAATTTAAAACCCCCGACTAACGGTATCTGGGAAACCCCCAGGACCTACTTCTTCAAACAATTCGGTTCCGCTCTCACCTTTCGAAAAAAGGACCACTGAACATACTGACTAACTATGTCTTAACAAAAAAGACAGAAGACTAGAACGGTTCTCGAAACCCAAAAGACGTGGGCGAGCCTTCGACAGGTTTTGGCATGCTGGCTTAAAGTACAAACTTTTCACAAAATTTTTTTTCCCCTCGGGGCCCCAAGAAGCTGCTATCAACCCTTTCCCTTGGATGCCCGAAAATTTAAAAGCTAAAAAAAAGGGAAAAAATTTCAGACCTACCCAAAACCCGGCAGGAGTCCCCTCGGGGCGGGCAAAATACCCCAACCTATAAAATTTTAAAAACCCCAAAACACCCCCCCGACCCCACTTTCCCGATCATTGACGTCTTTACGCCGACACTGTTCACTTACCTAGAAATGATTGGGTCCGGGGTTGTCCGACGAATAAACGACGAGCTTGACCCCGGGTCTCGAGGGGGGAGCAAAAAAGGGCTTTAAAAAACAATGCGACAAAAAAAAAAATTTCCTTTTTTAAACCCTAGACAAAAACCTTTTACATCCAAATACATCAAAACTCTTTCGACAGACTACAAGCACCTCTTCAAAAACACGCCTTGCCCGTGCCCCGGTGAAACTTCGATTACATTTTTGTTTTCATTACCATACCATTTAAAAAAGCCCCATTGGAAATAAGCCCTAAAATTCGTTATCGTTTAATGTGGGGGCCCCCCGGGCGCAAAAAATTGCACCTTTTTAAAAGGGCCCTTATACCCCTTTCTTTCAAATCCCCCCAAATCACACTTACACTTGCAGCACACAAAAAACAGAAGAAAACGAAAATCTCCAGAAAAAGCTCCCCGCTGGTTCTAAAACTATGGGCGGGGACGAGTTTTTTACGCCCATCCAGCTTCACGAGAGAGCTTCTGTGCCCCTCTGAACCTCGTGGGGCGGGGCGGGGGTTTTGGGAAAAACAACTCGAAAAATTTCCCGTCTTTGGTCCCCCTCTGGATAACAAAAAACAATGCCCTTTCCCCCAAAGGGAAGGGGGAAGCCCCTTTGGCCGCGATTTCTTTGCGCTGATTGGGGGAAGAACGGGAAAGCCTTTTTTTGAGCTCGGCAGCAACTTTCTTAACCACTGTGAACTTTTTTAATTTTCCTTTCCCTCCCTTTCAACCCCCCCAAACCCCCCTGGTTTCTTTTTGTTTTAAATGTTTTAAATTTTAATTTTAAAATTAATTTTACTTTAGTTGGGCCCTTTTTACTATAAACTGGGCGCCCCCCCCGCCATGGCTGGCCAACCCCGTCGCGGCGCAAATTGTCCCGGGGCGGGCCCGAGAGGGTGTCAAGGCCCAAAAAATTAAAACCAAAAAATTTTTTTTAAGCTTTTATTTTTTTACGTTTGTGTTTGCTTTTTTTTTAAATTTTTTTCGTTTTTTTTTTAGTTTTTCGTTTTAACTTTTTCTTTTTTGGTTTTATAGTTTTGGGGGGTTGCTATACAAAAAAACCTTTTTAAAAAACCCCTTTTAAAATAAACAAACCCCCAAACGAAAAAGCCCTACCCCCTTTTTTAACTCCCTTCCTCTCCCACTTCCTTTTTCCCGTGTTTTTAAAAAAACCCCCGCCCCCCGCCTCATTCTTTACCCTTGCATAGCACCAGCTTCCCTCACCCCAAACCCTTTTCCCTTTCCATCTCATTTTTTTTGGTTTTTCCGACCCCCTTTACATCTGCCGCCTCACCCGGGCCATGCCCTTTGGGCTCCTTTGGCGTAAGGAGTCCCCAACACGCAGGGGGGGAGGGGGATGTCATGGCCATTTTTTGAAAACCCAAAACGTGGTGAGATCGCCAGAGCACATCTCCCTAAAAGTCCTGCCGCCGCCCGGGCTTGCTTGTTTTGCTTAAAGATTTGCGAAGTTCTGGCTTGGGCCCGGGCCCTTTTCCCCCAACTTATGGTTTGGGCCTGTGTAGTTTTTTAATGGCTGCCCCTTTGGTCTGACACTGGGTGTTCCCGGGTGGCGGGGGGATTCCCAACCGGGCGCCCCCTGTCCCCCGTGGTGAAAAGCATTCGCATAATCTTTTTTCCCCTCAGAGGCTTGTTTTTTTGGGGTTTTGTCTTGGGAATTTTGCGTGTGCACGCAATTCTCCAAGAAAGTGTATCATTTGGGGCGTTCGGCTCGCCGAAAAGCATGCATCCCCTCTCTTCATTTCTAGGGTTTTGAAAAATCTGCCATGCACAGTGGAAACCTGGGCGCATTTGTGCAAAATGATTTCGGTACCTCTTTTTGTTTTTTTCAGAGATTTGCCAGTTTTTCATAGCCTGTGGCACCCTGATTACCAGCTGGCCGGGGGGGAAATATCTCGTTTCCTCTCTGTGAAGCTGAAAGGGGGAAGGAGTTGGCCCCCAAACCGTACATTTCCTCCTAATAAATTTGGTCTGAGTATTTCAGGGGATTTGGGGGCAAAACCCGGCCGATTTGGGCAATTTCTGTCAGAAACTCATTGCCTCTGTTTCCCTATATGGCGGGGAAACCCGGGTTTATAAATTTTTCCTTCAAACCTGAGCAAGCATCCTTTGGCTTTTGGCGGAGGGTTTGTCGGGAGGTAGATTTTTTGTCATTTGGGTGAGCGCTGCTGAAGACATTCGACGGCCCCTTTTTGGATTTTGTGTGTTGACCACGTCCCCCTTCCCTTTCACGGACACGGACTCATTTTGCCCCCATGAAGAAACTGCCTTTGCCTGAAAGGAGGAGGCGTTGTCTTTTCCCTGGGGGAAATTTTGTGGCACCCTTGCGGGAAACCCGGGGCCCCTTTCAGTGTGGGTAAAGGATCGCCCGATCCGTCCGTGTAATAATTCGGCTCCCCGGGGGGTGAGGGTTTGAAATGCCCCTTTCGGGGTTTCGGGCCTTTAGGTGGGCGTACAATTTTCACTTTTTTTTTGCTTGCCAGTTCATGACCGAAAACTCTATGGGGTTTTTGTCCCCCAGGGCGGAGCTTCGACAAAGTCGGGGGTGGGGAAAGCCCAAAGCCCGGGGCCAGTATTTTTCTTTGAGCTGATGGCGTATTAGAAACCCTGGCTGTGTAAAGCCCAGCCAGGAGTTTTTTTTAAAAAAAAACAGCCGTTATCCTTTCTAGGCTTTCTGACTATTTTGTTTTTAGGCTTGTGTTCCGGGAGCCTGGAGCCCTTTGATAAAAATTTTTGCGGGTCGTTAGACCCTTCGTGACCCCCAAAGGGGGAAAAGGGGTTTGTCTCCATTTACAGTTGAGGCCCTTCGCCACCGGGGGGCACCCAAAATAAAAAAAAAAAACCCCCCGGGCGGCTTCTTTTTGGACTTTTTTCCCCCAATGGGTTTTTTTAAAATATTTTCTTTTGATGCCAATCAAGCGAGGGAGGCTTTTCCACAATGGCCTGCCAGAAATGTCGTTTAAATGATCTTAGAAATTTCGGGTTTTCGGGCCCCCTATGCGTTTTTCCCACTCTTTTGCTCTCATGACAGACAGTCTTGCCTTTGTTGGGTTTCAAGCGGTACGGGAACCCCCTGGCAGAAGGAGAGGGTCCGGTCTATCCCCCCCCAAGGTACGGGTTTATTCCTAAAACCCACCCAAGTCCATTCCCTGGTTTTTCCCAGATTTGTGCCTTGAACTCTCTGTCTCAGACCCATGGTTTTGATTTGGCGCAGAGATCTTTATTTCCTTTCCCCCTTCCCAACATTTCCTCGGATCCCAAGCCCAGACAACGCTGGCTTTTTTTTGGGCAGTGTGTTCCAAGGGGGAGATGATACCCAAGATCGCCCTGCATGGGAGATGATCTTGCCCCCCATGGGGGGGTTTATGTTAGGATACGGGGAATTGTGTGTTAAAAAGGGCTGGATTTAAAACCCCCCCTGTGGGTTCCTTTTTCTAGTGGCATGGCTTTTGATAGGTGACCTTGGAATTTGATTTCGGGCGTTTTTTTCGTAAAGTATCCCCTACCCAAACCCAGGGGGTTTTAACCTCTGATTTTTTTTGGGGATCGGCCCCTCCTGAATGGAAAGAGGATTGGGCCCAATTCGAAAGCCTTCTCCGGGTCAAGGAATCCTGCCACAAGGGCGCCCGTTTTTATTGTGTAAAGGGGTTTGGTTTAATGCTTTTGCGCTGTGCTCATCCCCCGGGTAAAACCCATGGAGGTGTTTTTTGTGGGGCCCCATTTTCCATTGGACCCGGGTTTCAGACCACCCTCTTGGAGCCCTTGGGCCCAGACAGCTGAGGAGAGAGTGGGGGGTATTCCCCGGCTCCTTTTTTTTTGGGGATGGGAACTATGGTACCCCCTCTTCCAGCTCTGGGGTAAGTGGAATTTTCCCATGATTTGTTGATGATTTGGGCGGAAAATGCAAGCTCACCTACCGTCCCAGGGGGGAGAGTTTGGGTACGAGTTTCCCCGTCATCCCCCGGGGGCTGAGTTGCAACTGGTTTTGTGTGCATCTCTATTTTCCCCCCAAAAGAAAGAAAAACTCTGAGTTAGGGGTTTCGGCTCCCTTTTTCTCTGATGTGAGAAATTTCTGTCTGGTTGTAGGCGTTCTTGTTTTCCCCTCATTTGGGGCGGGCAGACTGTCGCTGCTCTTCTCCCCAGAAAACTCTTGCGCCAGTCTTTTGGCCCCCCTTGGGGGGGGGTTCGTGGTGCTTGCATCTGGGGGCCCCTTAGCGGCTGGGGGTTTCGCTTGACCCGTTGCCATGGCTCTAAAGAGGGGGAAACGGGGGGATGGGAAAGCCACCCCAAATTCCCAGCCACTTTTCCTGCCTCATTTCTGTTTGGCATTTTCCCCTTGGATCCTGACAGCCCCCCTTAGGGGGGTAGGTTGTCGGGGGTTTTTTGGGCCTTCGGAAATGTTTTCGCACATGTTTCCCGGGGGTTTGACCTCCCTAATCTCGTCATTAAAGCCCAGGCGTCCTTGTGACTCCGGGCCCCGGTTTAGTTTTGGGTAAAGGTCAGGAGGCTGCCTCACCCAAGGCATTTTCAAGTCCCGGCTTGTAGATTTCCACATTTTTTGCTTTTGTTTGGGGCATTTCTTCTCAAAGGGGGGCCAGGGGCTTGGAAAAAGCCCCGCCCGTTGGCCTTCCTTTTTTTTTCCCCTCTTTTGGAAATTTGGTCGTGGGATTTCGGGTGGGCCACTATCCATGAGGGGTTTTATAGTGCCAAAAATGGTCACTAGTGCGGTCTCATCGGGCACGCCAGCCCAACCTCTTTCCCCCAGAGTCCCCGTGGCCCGGGGTCCCCCCCGGGCCCGTTGAATCTCGACCAAGAGATTCAACAAACTTTTCCACAGTGCGGGGCATCGGCTATTTCGGAGCAGGGGGTTGTTGGGGTTCACCAGGGTCATCAGGCCTCTTTTGCCATCGGAAAAGTGGGAACGCGTAGACGTGATACCCGGAAAAAGCGAACAGCTTCCGGGTGATTAAAGTCCCTGGAGCATGACGATGTCAATGCTCCTTGGGTCGCATATTTTCGTGGAGGATGGCACCCTTGAGGAGAAACCCCAGATGTTCCAAATCCGAATACTTAGATGCGTGCTGATGTTACTAATTGGAAAATTTTCATCAGAGACATCGTAAAATTTGGGGTTAGACGGTCGGAGTCTGACAAATCATTGTGGATCCCCATGTTGAGGGGGCCCCTTTTGGCTGTCAGGGTATCCCTGGGTCCCCTGGGGGGTAGGGAGCCTTTGGGAGCTCTGACTTTTTGGGCTTTGGCTTTTTTTTCTGGCCCGGCTTTTAGTTTCAAATTTGGGTGGCCTTTTCCTGGAAACTCAGCTTCTTTTATTCGGGTTGTGGCACTGAACAGCCTGGTTAGGCTCTTTCCCCGTGAGGGCTAGCCTGGGTTTGGGGAGGGGAAAGGGGGGTCCGACCTGGCTTTAGGGAGAGGATTGGGCGATTTGGCCCTTTTCCCAAATTCCTTCCCTTTTTTTCTTTTCACAGTCTGTTTGAGTGGGCGTCATGGCAACATTGACTGCCTTATCCGGGCCCCTTCCTCGGTCCTGGAAAAAGGATACTTGCCCTGCTGTTTACTACAGCAGTGATGAGGGTCGACCCTGTCCCCCCCGTCGAAAACATGTCTTTGGGGCCCGGGGGGGGGGCCGTGTTGGTTTCTGTTGGAAAACCTTTTTTTCCTGTGGTTCCTCCCCGCAATTTCTTTTTCTTGGGGAAAATCCCATTTTCGGGGGATCTCTGGGGTTTTTGGTGGGGGGGGGAGTTCCCTTTCCCCCTAGGGGGTCGGGAAGCCTTTTTTTCCTTTTTTCCCCCCCAGACGTAGGGGGGCCGGGGGGGGAGGAACAAAGTCTGGGGGCGTTATTAGAAAACCCCTTTTCCGGGTTTTGGGGGCCCCCCTCTTTTCCCGAAAGAGCAAGCCAAGGGGTCCAGGCGGATGCCCCTTTGGCCCCCGTTAGGGGCATTTGGTTTTTGTGTCCCCTTTTTTTCTTTTTTTTGTGCCTTATGCAAACCCGTATTGTGTGGGTTGGGTACAGACACCAAAATTTTTGGGTTGGCTGTACAGTTAGCCTGGTGGGGTCCGTACTTCTGGGACTTTAAACACCGGGGGGGGTTGGGCACATAAAGGGGTAGGTGATAAAGGGACCCAGTTACCCAATCAAGGGGGGAGCTTTGGGGGACCTTTCATTTCACCAGGACTTACCGGTTTGGGGTCTTCCCCTTCGACAATCGGGAAGCCTCCACGACCTGGGGGGGTGAAAGTTATCACCCCCCACATGATGAGACTGAGAAGCCAAATAGCCCAAACCCTTGGGCTTTTCTTCTTTCCCCGGGGTTTTAGTGGGGGATAGGCTCACTTTTTCCCCCCATCTTTTTTAAATCCTTTGGGGCCCCCTGGGAGGAAACAAAGGGGGGTTGATCTTTTTGGGGAAAATGAAACATCCCCGTCTCGCGCAAAACCCGGATCGACAACCCGGGTTTTTTGGGGTGGCTCCCAAAAAGCCCCTTTCCCCTTTGGTTTGGCATTGTCGAAAACCTTCGGGTTTAACGGGGGGCCTTAAATTGGGAAACGCCCTTGGGGGGCCAGACTCGCCATCAGAGTCGGGGTTTTTCCCGGGCCCCGGCCCTTTTGGTCCGCCCTTTTTCGGCTTTGGGGTTGCTCCCTGGAGGCACCAGCTTTTTTCGGTGGTTTTGCTGGGCTCCCGGGTTTTAGTCAGGGGGGTCGTCCCGAGGGGGGGGCAGGGGGGCCTTCCCGGTCTGGGTGCTGGGGCCTGGAGGGGGCCCGCACGGAGTCTCTGGGGGAAAAGACATTTTTTACAGGGGTTTGGGTTTGTCCCTTTTCCGCCATCTTGGCACAGGCATGGGCAGTGTCCTCCTGGCTCAGGGTTTTCTTTTTTCCACCCGGAGGCATGTAAAGGGTTTTAAGGGGGGCTGCCGTGGTCTTGGGGCCCTTTCACGGGTCCCTTTAACAGTTAAAGGCTGTTTGGGGGGGAATTTTTATTTTAAAATTTTCCCTAACTTGGGATGCTTTATCCACTTTACGCCCCCCCCACCACGGGGGTCCAACAAGGGAAACGAGGGGCTAGAAAACCCAAAGGTAAAAGCAACAGGGGTGATGAGTGGATATCCAGCCAAATTAAACCCGGTTGCCTGGAGCAAGGACGGTGTGGGTAAACGGGGCATGACTGCTTGACCCTAGCCCCCCCGAGGGGGACCAGCCCCTTGACCCCGACCCGGGGGGGATTTAGGGCCCCCTGTCTTTCCAGAAAGGGGGAACCCAAAAAGGGGGTTTTTGCTAGCCCCAGGGCGTACTCGTGCACGGCATCGCTCAACCTCCAGGACCCCTTTTCCCAGCTTTCCCAAAGGGTTTCCCACACGGGAAACCCCTGGGTAGGTGTCCCCAACCCCCTGGGAGTATCCCAGAGGGGGTTCCCTTCAACCTTTAGGCCTCATTGGGGAAAAACTTCTGCCCTCCCTTTAGTGAAAGGGAAGGGGGCTCTTTTTTATTTTTTCCCGGGATTCCTCCCGGTCCTCTCCTGGACCCGTTCCTGTCATTTTCCTTTTATCCCTCTGGGAAAAAAGCCGGGCCCCAAAACTGTTTCATCACAGTGGGGGAGGAAATTAAAATTTTTTTTAGGAGGTTTAGGCAGGACGGTTTTTGGCGGAAACCCCTTCTCTCTGAAACCCAAAGGATGTTTTTTACCTCATGATAGAAGGGGGGTCCTGTAAACCGTTCCAGTAAGCTCCTTTGTCCCTCTGGGAAAAAGCCAAAACCCCAGGGGCTGTTTTCCCTCACAGTGAGGGAAAGGACCGACTTTTTTTCCGGGATTTCTTTTGGCCGGGGGAGTTTTAAAGTGAAACCCTCTTCTCTCTGAAAAACCCAAATTTTTTACCTCAGTGGAGTAGAGGGGGCCTGTACCTGTTCCAGTAAATTTCCCTTTATCCCCCTTTAAATAGTCAACCACCGACTATTCATCAAGTAGGGGGGAAAGAAATAAATTTTTTCCAGGGACTTCCTATCACGGGAAAATTATTTTCGGGCTAGCAGCTGTATTTGACCGAACCGGCTGAAGGCCCGGGCAAGGGGGGTCTACCTGCCTATCGCCCTATTCGAAAGAAAAAGATGGGGAGTCCCTCAGATGGTCTGCCCCGGGAAAAACCCCCCTTTTCCCCCCCAACAAAAAAATGGCAACTCTATGCACACCGTAAGGCAGGCCCCTTTTAAAGCCCCCCAGACAAACCCCCCCTCGGGGGGTAAAGGGCTGCCCCCGTCCAGCACCCGGCCCGAAAATGGGGGCCAGGGCACCAGAAGGTGTTCACCCAATTTTTCCTAATGCCGAAAAATTTGCATAGGAAAGGAGGCTAGGAGGGCACAAGCTACAGCAAGCACATAGCTCGTGGCATCAAACCCAAGGGGGGGCGCGTCACCGTCCGTAACGCGGAAGAGCCCAGGGCCCAGGAAATTTCATGGGGGCCCGGGGCGGTTATTCTTTTTTAAAATTGTCCATGCAAAAAACCACCCGATCGAGGGATCTGGTGGGCTCTCTTTGGGGTTGCTCGGGCCCCCCCCCTGCGCCCCGTCCGCCACCCTTGGGCCGGGGAACCCATCATCCCCTCTCCCGAATCGTCCAATTAAGGAAAAGATTTAACCCCGGGAGGAGGAGAGGAAGGTCCTTCTTTTTCAAACTGTTTTTTTTCTTTTTGTGTACTCTTATGGCGACAGGGGGAAAAACTCTGCTCGACCGGGCAAGGGAGGTAGCCTCTGATTACATTCACTCTATTTCAAACCCGTGGGCCCCACGGTTGCCAGGACACCCTCGTTTGGCCCCTTGGGCGAGAAATCCGTGCACGGTGGCCCCCCGATGGCGCCGGGCAAAAACCCCCCTTTTCCGGCCCCCAACCTCCCTCGTTAGCCGAGTGGATCGCAGCCCGGGGGGCGGTTTGGAAACCCTGAGTTTGCCCCATGCGAAGCGATCCCCTTATGCCAGGGGAAACGAACCCCCCAGGCGCGAGGCCTCCCCTTTCTGACCTTTTTCCTCCTTTCCTTTGTCCATCACTATGCCCCCCCAAATTTTCCCGCATTTGGGGTTTAAACCCCCCTCTTTTCTTCTTACAAATCATCTCTTCGATCCCCCCCCCCCTTTTAAACTTCCCCTCTCCCATCTTTTTTTCCCCCCCCGGGAACGGGGCTTTTCTCTTAAATTTACCTTAAAAGAGATCAGCATTTTCCCAATCCCCCAGCAGAACCCACACACACAGGAGCAGCTGAAGAAGAAAGGGCCTCTCCTTTTCCCCTCCTCCCCCCTCTCCCCGCGGTGAACGGGCCTTACTTGGACGATTTAAGGGGAAAGGGAGGATGGGTTTCCGGTTTAAAGGGGGCGGACGGGGGGGGCAGCGGGGGGGGAGCCGAGGGAACGCCAAGAGGGTCAAACCCTGACCCTCGGGCGTTTTTCTTTTTTCATGGGCCTATTAAAGATTTTAAACCCCACCCGGTCCCAGCAATCTCGGCCCCGGCTCTTCCGCTTACCGGACGGTGACGCGCCCCCCCCTTGTTTGATGCCCCGAGCTAGTGCTTGCTGTGCTCGGCCTACTCTTTCCTAACGAATTTTTTGGCATTAGGAAACCTGTGCACCCTTCTGGTGAAAAAGGGGCCCCCTCTTTTGGGGCGTGCTCGGACGGGGCAGACCTTTCCTCCCGCAGGGGAGGGTGTGTCGGGGGGGGGCCCCAGAAGGCCTGCCTTACGGTGGCATAGAAATTGTCATTTTTTTTTCTAGGGACTGGTTTTGGGGAGCCCCTCTGAGACTGCCACTCTTTTTTTCGAATAGGGCGATAGGGGTAGAGCCCCCCTTTTAAAGGCCCTTTAGCCAGGGTTTTGTCCAATAACAGCTGCTAGACAAAAACATTTAAATTCCCCTCCCCCGTGATAGGGGAATACCTGGATAAAAGGAGTCTCTTCCCCACTGGGGGGAAAAGTCTGTGGTTGGCTACTTCAGAGGATGAAGGAACGGAATGGAACAGGTACAGGGCCCCTCTACTCTCACTGAGGTTAAACTTTTGGGGGTTTCGGAGAGAAGAAAGGGGTTCACGTTAAATCCCCTCGGCCCTAAGAACCCGCCTGGAAAAAAAATTAGCCCCTTTTCCCCAAAATGTATAAAACATCATGGGGTTTACTGTTTTTTAGAGGGGCGAAGGGAGCTTAAGGGAAAAGGTAAGGACCCCCCTTCTCTCACTGAGGTGAAACATCCTTTGGATATTTCAGAGAGAAGAGGGATTCACCTTAAAAACCGTCCTGCTATAGGAACCTCCTGGAAAAATGTTAGTTTCTCTCCCTCACTGTGGTGAAACAGTCTGTGGCTGGTTGTTTCAGAGGGATGAAGGAACTGACAGGAACAGGTGCAGGACCCCCCTCTTTTCTCACTGTTGTTATTAGTATAGATGTAAAAATATATATTATAACTGCAATAATTGCAATAATAATGATAATTGCAATAATGATGATAATAATTGCAATAATGATGATAATGATGATGATAACGATAATAATGATGATAATCATGATAATAATGATGATAATAACAGGAAATGTGTCCATATATAATAAAAAAGGTAAAAGAAAAAAAATCCCAAAAGTCGAAAAAGTGGCAAAATCTAGCGAAATATAGCGTTTTGAGAGTAGACTCCAAAATAACGTTTTTTCCATTCATTTGATGATTTTAACAATTATTAGAGTAACAATGAAAATAATTACCAGAATTCTATTAATCATGACAATAATGATGATAAAAGTGAGAATAAAGAGAATTTGGATAACATTTGATGATTATTAATATTATTATTATTATCATTATTATTATTATTATTATTATTATTATTATTATTATTATTATTATTATTATTATTATTATTATTATTATTACTTTAATTATTAGTATTATTGCCAAAAAAATTTATTATAACTGTAATAATAACAATAATAACGATATTAATTAAAATAATGATATAAATAATTATTATAAAAACGTTATTATTGTTATTATTATTGTTATTACTATTATTATTGTAGTTGTTATTAGTATCATTATTATTGCAATAATTGCAATAATAATGATAATAATTCCAATAATGATGATAATAATTTCAATAATGATGATAATGATGATGATGACGATAATAATGATGATAATCATGATAATAATGATGTTAATAACAGGAATTGTGTCCATATATAATAAAAAAAGGTAAAAGAAAAAAAATCCCAAAAGTAGAAAAAGCGGCAAAATTTAGCGAAATATAGCCTTTTGAGAGTAGACTCCAAAATGACGTTTTTTTAATTCCAGAATTCTATTAACCATGACAATAATGATGATAAAAATGAGAATAAAGAGAATTTGGATAACATTGGATGATTATTGATATTATTAATATTATCATTATTATTATCATTATTATCATTATTATTATTATTATTATTATTATTATTATTACTTTAATTATTAGTATTATTGCCAAAAAATATATTATAACTGTAATAATAACAATAATAATAATAATAAGTATAATTATAATAATACTGATTTTTATAATATTGTTATTAATATAATTATTGTTATTATTATCATTATTATTATTTTTACTGGTAGTATAATTGTAAAAGTAATTATTATAACAGTAATAATTACAGTAATAACGATATTAATTAAAATAATGATATAAATAATGATTATAAAAACGTTATTCTTCTTATTATTATTGTTATTACTATTATTATTGTAGTTGTTATTAGTATAGATGTAAAAATATATATTATAACTGCAATAATTGCAATAATAATGATAATAATTGCAATAATGATGATAATAATTGCAATAATGATGATAATAATTGCAATAATGATGATAATGATGATATGATGATAATGATGATGATAACGATAATAATGATGATAATAATGATAATAATGATGATAATAAAAGGAATTCTGTCCATATATAATAAAAAAGGTAAAAGAAAAAAAATCCCAAAAGTCGAAAAAGCGGCTAAATCTAGCGAAATATAGCGTTTTGAGAGTAGACTCCAAAATGACGTTTTTTCCATTCATTTGATAATTCTGGCAATTATTAGGGTAATAATGATAATAATTACCAGAATTCTATTAATCATGACAATAATGATGATAAAAGTGAGAATAAAGAGAATTTCGATAACATTTGATGATTATTAATATTATTACTATTATCATTAGTATTAGTGCCAAAAAATATATTATAACTGTAATAATAACAATAATACTAATGATAAGTATCATTATAATAATACTAATTGTTATAATATTGTTATTAATATTATTATTGTCATTATTATCATTATTATTATTTTATGGTAGCATAATTGTAAAATAATTGTTATAACAGTAATAATTACGGTAATAACGATATTAATTAAAATAATGATATAAATAATGATTATAAAAACGTTATTATTGTTATTATTATTGTTATTACTATTATCATTGTAGTTGTTATTAGTATAGATGTAAAAATATATATTATACTGCAATAATTGCAATAATAATGATAATATTGCAATAATGATGATAATGATGATGATAATGATGATAATGATGATGATAACGATAATAATGATGATAATCATGATAATAATGATGATAATAACAGGAATTGTGTCCATATATAATAAAAAAAAGGTAAAAGAAAAAAAATCCCAAAATTCAAAAAGCGGCAAAATCTAGCGAAATATAGCCTTTTGAGAGTAGACTCCAAAATGACGTTTTTTTCCATTCATTTCATGATTCTGGCAATTATTAGGGTAATAATGATAATAATAACCAGAATTCTATTAATCATGACAATAATGATGATAAAAGTAAGAATAAATAGAATTTAGATAACATTTGATGATTATTAATATTATTACTATTATCATTATTATTATTATTATTATTATTATTATTATTATTATTTATTATTATTATTATCATTATTATTATTATTATTACTATTATTACTTTAATTATTAGTTTTGCAAAAAAAATATTATAACTGTAATAATAATAATGATAATAATAAGCATAATTATAATAATACTAATTGTTATAATATTGTTATTAATATTATTATTGTTATTATTATCATTATTATTTTTTTACTGGTAGTATAATTGTAAAAATAATTATTATAACAGTAATAATTACAGTAATAACGATATTAATTATAATAATTACATAAATAATGATTGTAAAAACGTTATTATTGTTATTATTATTGCTATTACTATTATTATTGTAGTTGTTATTAGTATAGATGTAAAAATATATATTATAACTGCAATAATTGCAATAATAATGATAATAATTGCAATAATATGATAATGATGATGATAATGATGATAATGATGATGATAACGATAATAATAATGATAATCATGATAATAATGATGATAATAACAGGAATTGTGTCCATATATAATAAAAAAGGTAAAAGAAAAAAATTCCCAAAAGTCGAAAAAGCGGCAAAATCTGGCGAAATATAGCCTTTAAAAATTACCAGAATTTTAATAATATAATAATTACCGAATTCTATTAATCATGACAATAATGATGATAAAAGTGAGAATAAAGAGAATTTGGATAACATTTGATGATTATTAATATTATTACTATTATCATTATTATTATCATTATTATCATTATTATTATTATTATTATTATTATTATTATTATTATTATTAATATTATTATCATTATGATCATTATTATTATTACTTTAATTATTAGTATTATTGCCAAAAAATATATTATAAGAGTAATAATAACAATAATAATAATAACAAGTATAATGATATTATTACTAATTCTTATAATACTGTTATTAATATCATTATTGTTATTATGAGCATTATTATTATTTTTACTGATAGTATAATTGTAAAAGTAATTATTATAACAGTAATGATTACAGTAATAACGATATTAATTTTAAAAAGTCGAAAAAGCGGAAAAATCTAGCGAAATATAGCGTTTTGAAAGTAAACTCGAAAACGACGATTTTTTCCATTCATTTGATGATTCTGGCAATTATTAGGGTAATAATGATAATAATTAACAGAATTCTATTAATCATGACAATAATGGTGATAAAAGTGAGAATAAAGAGAATTTTGATAACATTTGATTATTATTACTATTATTGCTATTATCATTATTATTATCATTATTATTATCATTGTTATTATTATTATTATCATTATTATTAATAATAATATTATTATTATTACTATTACTTTAATTAATAGTATTTTTGCCAAAAAACATATCATAACTGTAAGAATAACAACAATAATAATGATAAGTATAATCATAATAATACTAATTGTTATGATATTGTTATCAATATTATTATTGATATTATTATCATTATCGTTATTTTTACTGGTAGTATAATTGTAAAAATAATTATTATAACAGTAATAATTACAGTAATAACGATATTAATTAAAATATTGATATAAATAGTGATTATAAAAACGTTATTATTGTTTTTATTATTGTTATTACTACTATTATTGTATTTGTTATTAGTATAGGTATAAAAATATATATTATAACTGCAATAATTGCAATAATAATGATAATAATTGCAATAATGATGATAATAATTGCAATAATGATAATGATGATGATAATGATGATATTGATGATGATAACGATAATAATGACGATAATCATGATAATAATGATGATAATAACAGGAATTGTGTCCATATATAATTTAAAAAAAAGGTAAAAGAAAAAAATCCCAAAAGTCGAAAAAGCGGCAAAATCTAGCGAAATATAGCCTTTTGAGAGTAGACTCCAAAATTACGTTTTTTTCCATTCATTTGATTATTCTAGCAATTATTAGGGTAATAATAATAATAATTACCAGAATTCTATTAATCATGACAATAAAGATGATGAAAGTGAGAATAAAGAGAATTTGGATAACATTTGAGGATTATTAATATTATTACTATTATCATTATTATTATAATTATTATCATTATTATTATTATTATTATTATTATTACTATTATTATTATTATTATTATTATTATTACTTTAATTATTAGTATTATTGCCAAAAAATATTTTATAACTGTAATAATAACAATAATAATAATAATAAGTATAATTATAATAATACGAATTGTTATAATAATGTTATTAATATTATTATTGTAATTATTATCATTTTTATTATTTTTACTGGTAGTATAATTGTAAAAATAATTATTATAACAGTAATAATTACATTAATAACGATATTAATGAAAATATTGATATAAATAACGATTATAAAAGCGTTATTATTGTAATTATCATTGTTATTACTATTATTATTGTAGTTGTTATTAGTATAGATGTAAAAATATATATTATAGCTGAAATAATTGCAATAATAATGATAATAATTGCAATAATGATGATAATAATTTGAATAATGATGATAATGATGATGATAATGATGATAGTGATGATAATGATGATGATAACGATAATAATGATGATAATTATGATAATAATGAGGATAATAACAGGAATTGTGTCCATATATATTAAAAAGGGTAAAAGAAAAAAAATCCCAAAAGTCGAAAAAGCGGCAAAATCTAGCTAAATATAGCCTTTTGAGAGCAGACTACAAAATGACGTTTTTTCCATTCATTTGATACTTCTTGCAATTATTAGGGTAATAATGATAATAATTACCAGAATTCTATTAATCAAGACAATAACGATGATAAAAGTGAGAATAAAGATAATTTGGATAACATTTGATAATTATTACTATTATTACTATTATCATTATTATTATTATTATTATCATTATTATTATTATTATTATTATTACTTTAATTATTAGTATTATTGCCAAAAAATATATTATAACTGTAATAATAATAATAATAATAAATATAATTATAATAATAGGAATTGTTATAATATTGTTATTAATATTATTATTGTTATTATTATCATTATTATTATTTTTATAGTAGTTCTTATTAGTATAGATGTAAAAATATATATCATAACTGCAATAATTGCAATAATAATGATAATAATTGCAATAATGATTATAATAATTGCAATAATGATGATAATGATGATGATAATAATGATAATGATGATAACGGTAATAATGATGATTCTGGCAATTATTAGCGTAATAATGACAATAATTACCAGAATTCTATTAATCATGGCAATAATGATGATAAAAATGAGAATAAAGAGAATTTGGATAACATTTGATGATTATTAATATTATTACTATTATCATTATTATTATCATTATTATCATTATTATCATTATTTTTATTATCATTATTATTATTATTATTATTATTATTATTATTATTAATATTATTATTATATTATTATTTTTATTATTATTATTATTATTATTATTACTTTAATTATCAGTATTATTGCCAAAAATTGTATTATAAATGTAATAATAATGATAATAATAATAAGCATAATAATAATAATAATAATTGTTATAATATTATTATTAATATTATTATTGTTATTATTATCATTATTATTATTTTTACTGGTAGCATAATTGTAAAAATAATTATTATAACAGTAATAATTACAGTAATAACGATATTAATTAAAATTATGATATAGAAATTATTATAAAAACGATATTATTATTATCATAATTGTTATTACTATTATTATTGTAGTTGTTATTAGTATAGTTGTAAAAATATATATTATAACTCCAATAATTGCAATAATAATGATAATAATTGCAATAATGATGATATTAATTGCAATAATGATGGTAATAATTGCAATAATAATGATAATGATGATGATAATGATGATGATAACGATAATAATAATGATGATCATGATAATATTGTGTCCATATATAATCTAAAAAAAAAAGGTAAAAGAAAAAAATCCCAAAAGTCGAAAAAGCGGCAAAATCTAGCGAAATATAGCCTTTTGAGAGAAGTTTCCAAATTGACGTTTTTACCATTCATTTGATGATTCTGGCAATTATTAGGGTAATAATGATAATAATTACTAGAATTCTATTAATCATGACAATAATGATGATAAAAGTGAGAATAACGAGAATTTGGATAACATTTGATGATTATTAATATTATTACTATAATCATTATTATTATCATTATTACTATTATTATTATTATTATTATTATTATTATTATTATTATTATTATTTTTTTTTTTAATTTTTTTTCCAAAAAATATATTATAACTGTAATAATAACAATAATAATAATAATAGGCATAATTATAATAATAGTAATTGTTATAATATTGTTATAAATATTATTATTGTTATTAGTATCATTATTATTATTTTTACTGGTAGTATAATTGTAAAAATAATTATTATAACAGTAATAATTACAGTAATAACGATATTTATTATAATAATGATATAAATAATTATTATAAAAACGTTATTATTGTTATTATTATTATTATTACTATTATTATTGTATTTGTTATCAGTATAGATGTAATAATATATATTATAACTGCAATAATTGCAATAATAATGATAATAATTGCAATAATGATGATAATAATTGCAATAATAACGATAATGATGATAAAGAAGATAATGATGATGATAACGATAATAATGATGGTAATCATGATAATAATGATGATAATAACAGGAATTGTGTTCATATATAATAAAAAAGGTAAAAGAAAAAAAATCCCAGGAGTCGAAAAAGCGGCAAAATCTAGCGAAATATAAACTTTTGAGAGTAGACTCCAAAATGACGTTTTTTCCATTCATTTGATGATTCTAGCAATTATTAGGGTAATAATGATAATAATTACAAGCATTCTATTAATCATGACAATACTGATGATAAAAGTGAGAATGAAGAGAATTTGGATAACATTTGATGATTATTAATATTATTACTATTATCATTATTATCATTATTATTATTAGTAGTATCATTATTATTATTATTATTATTATTATTATTATTATTATTATTATTACTTTAATTATAAGTATTATTGCCAAAAAATATATTATAACTGTAATAATAACAATAATACTAATAATTAGTATAATTATAATAATACTAATTGTTATAATATTGTTATTAATATTATTATTGTTATTTCTATCATTATTATTATTTTTAGTGGTAGTATAATTGTAAAAATAATTATTATAACAGTAATAATTACAGTAACAACGATATTACTTAAAATAATGATATAAATAATGATTATAAAAATGTTATTATTGTTATTATTATTGTTATTACTATTATTATTGTAGTTGTTATTAGTATAGATTTACAAATATATATTATAACTTCAATAATTGCAATAATAATGATAACAATTGCAATAATGATGATAATAATTGCAATAATGATGATAATGATGATGATAACGATAATAATGATGATAATCATGATAATAATGATGATAATGACAGGAATTGTGTCCATATATAGTAAAAAAGGTAAAAGAAAAAAATCTCAAAAGTCGAAAAAGCGGCAAAATCTAGGAAAATATAGTCTTTTGAGATTAGCCTCCAAAATGATGTTTTTTTCCATTCATTTGATGATTCTGGCAATTATTAAGGTAATAATGATTATAATTACCAGAATTCTGTTAATCATGACAATAATAATGATAAAAGTGAGAATAAAGAGAATTTGGATAACATTTGATGATTATTAATATTATTACTATTATCATTATTATTATCATTATTATCATTAATATTATTATTAATATTATTATTATTATTATTATTATTATTATTATTATTATTATTATTATTACTTTAATTATTAGTATTATTGCCAAAAAATATATTATAACTGTAATAATAATAATAATAATAATAATTGTTATAATATTGTTATTAATATTATTATTGTTATTATTATAATTATTATTACTTTTACTGGTGGTATAATTGTAAAAATGATTATTATAACAGTAATAATTACAGTAATAACGATATTAATTAAAATAATGTTATAAATAATTATTATAAAAACGTTATTATTGTTATTATTATTGTTATTAATGTTATTATTGTAGTTGTTATTAGTATAGATGTAAAAATATATATATTGTAACTGCAATAATTGCAATAATAATGATAATAATTGCAATAATGATGATAATGATGATGACAATGATGATAATGATGATAATGATCATGATAACGATAATAATGATGATAATCATGATAATAATGATGATAATAACAGGAATTCTGTCCATATATAATAAAAAAAGGTAAAAGAAAAACATCCCAAAAGTAAAAAAAGCGGAAAAATCTAGCGAAATATAGCCTTTTGAGAGTAGACTCCAGAATGACGTTTTTTCCATTCTTTTGAGGAATCTGGCAATTATTAGGGTAATAATGATAATAATTATTAGAATTCTATTAATGATGACAATAATGATGATAAAAGTGAGAATAAAGAGTATTTGGATAACATTTGATGATTATTAATATTATTACTATTATTATCATTGTTATCATTATTATCATTATTATTGTTATTATTATTATTATTATTATTATTATTATTATCTGTATTATTATTATTCCTTTAATTATCATTATTATTGCCAAAAAATATATTATAACTGTAATAATAAAAATAATAATAATAATAAGTATAATTATAATAATGCTAATTGTTATAATATTGTTATTAATATTATTATTGTTATTATTATTATTATTGTAGTTGTTATTAGTATAGATGTAAAAATATATATTATAACTGCAGTAATTGCAATAATGATGATAATAATTGCAATAATGAAGATAATGATGATGATAATGATGATAATGATGATGATAACGATAACAATGATGATAATCATGATAATAATGATGATAATAACAGGAATTGTGTCCATATATAATAAAAAAAAAAGGTAAAAGAAAAAAAATCACAAAAGTCGAAAAGGCGGCAAAATCTAGTGAAATATATCCTTTTGAGAGTAGACTTGAAAATGACGTTTTTTCCATTCATTTGAGGATTCTGGATATTATTAGGGTAATAATGATAATAATTACCAGAATTCTATTTATCATGACAATAATGATGATAAAAGTGAGAATAAAGAGAATTTGGATAACATTTGATGGTCATTAATATTATTATTATTATCATTATTATTATCATTATTATATTATTTTATTATTATTATTATTATTATTATAAAAAATATATTATAACTGTAATAATAACAATAATAACGATATTAATTAAAATAATGATATAAATAATGATTATAAAAACGTTATTATTGTTATTATTATTGTTATTACTATTATTATTGTAGTTGTTATTAGTATAGATGTAAAAATATATATTATAACTGCAATAATTGCAATAATAATGATAATAATTGCAATAATGATTATAATAATTGCAATAATGATGATAATGAAGATGATAATGAGGATAATGATGATAATGATGATGACAACGATAATAATGATAATAATCATAATAATAATGATGATAATAAGAGGAATTGTGTCCATATATAATAAAAAAGGTAAAAGAAAAAAATCCGAAAAGTCGAAAAAGCGGGAAAATCTAGCGAAATATAGCCTTTTCGGAGTAGACTAAAAATGACGTTTTTTCCATTCATTTGATAATTCTGGCAATTATTAGGGTAATAATGATAATAATTACCAGAATTCTATTAATCATGACAATAATGATGATAAAAGTGAGAATTAAGAGAATATGGATAATATTTGATGATTGCTGATATTATTACTATTATCATTATTATTATCATTATTTTCATTATTATTATTATTATTATTATTATTATTATCATTATTATTATTATTATTATTATTATTATTATTACTTTAATTCTTAGTATTATTACCAAAAAATATATTATCACTGTAATAATAACAATAATAATAATAATAATAATTATAATAATATGACATTTGTAATAATATAGTCATTAATATTATTATTGTTATTATTATCATTTATTATTATTTTTACTGGTAGTAAAATTAAAATAATTATTATAACAATGATAATTACAGTAATAACGATATTAATTAAAATAATGATAAATAGTGATTATAAAAACGTTATTAATTTTATTATTATTATTATTACTATTATTATTATATAGTTTTATTAGTATTATGTAAAAATACATATTATAACTGCATAATTGCAATCATAATGATATATTGCAATAATGTGATAATAATTGTAATAATAATGATAATGATGATGATAACGATAATAAAGATGATAATCTGATAATAAAGATAATAAAAGGGAAATTTGTCCTATATAATAAAAAAAAAAGGGAAAAGAAAAATAATCCCAGAAGTCGAAAAAGCGGCAAAATCTAGCGAAATTAGCCTTTTGAGAGTAACTTTCCAAAAAGACTTTTTTCCATTCATTTGAAAGATTCAGGCAAATATTAGGGTAATAATGATAATGATTACAGAATTCTATTAATCATGACAATAATGATGATAAAGTGACAATAAAGAGAAAAAAATTTGATAACATTTGATTGATTATTAATATTATTACTATCATCATTATTATTATCATGATTATTATTATCATCATTCTTATCGTTATTATTTTTATTATTATTATTATTAATATTATTACTTTAATTATTAGTATTATTGCCAAAAATTATATTATAACTGTAAAATAGCAAAAATAAAAATAATAAGTATAATTATGTAATACGAAATTTTTATAATATTGTTTATTGATATTATTATTGTTATTATTATCATTATTTTATTTTTACTGGTAGTATAATTGTAAGAATAATTATTATAACGTAATAATACAGTAATAATGATATGATTAAATAATAATATAAATAATGATTATAAAAACGTTATTATTGTTATTATTATTGTTATTACTATTATTATTGTAGTTGTTATTATATAGATGTAAAAATATATATTTAACTGCAATAATTGCAATAAAAAATGATAATAATTGCAAAAATGACGATAATAATTGCAAAAATGAAAGGAAATATGATGATAATGATGATGATTTAAAGACATAATGATGATATCTTGATAATAATGATGATAATAACAGGAATTGTGTCCATATATAATAAAAAAGGAAAGAGAAAAAAAAATCCCAAAAGTCGCAAAAGCGGCAAAAACTATCGAAATATAGCCTTTTGGAGTAGACTCCAAAATGACGTTTTTTTTCCAAACATTTGATGATTCTGGCAGTTATTAGGGTAATATGATAATAATTACCAGAATTCTATTAATCATGACAATAATGATGATAAAAGTGAGAATAAAGAGAAATTTTGGGTAACATTTGATGATTATTAATATTTTTACTATTACATTATTATTAAAATTATCATTATTATTATTTTATTTATTATTATTATTATTATTATTATTATTTATTATTATTATTATTTTTTACTTTTAAATTATTGGTATTTTTGCCAAAAAATATATTATAACTGTAATAAAACAATAATAAGTATAAATAAATTATAATAATACGAATTGTTATAATATTGTTATTAATATTTTATTGTTATTATTATCATTGTTATTATTTTTACTGGCAGTATCATTGTAAAATAATTATTATAACGTAATAATTAATAACGATATTAATTAAAATAATGATATAAATAATTATTATAAAACGTTATTATTGTTATTATTATTGTTATTACTTTTATTATTGTAGTTGTTATTAGTATAGATGTAAAAATATATTATAAATCAATAATTGCAATAATAACGATAAAAATTTTAATAATGATGATAATATTGCAATAATGATGATAATGATGATAATAACGATAAGAATGATGTATCATGATAATAATGATGATAATAACAGGAATTGTGTCCATATATAATAAAAAAAAGGGAAAAGAAAAAAATCCCAAAAGTCGAAAAAGCGGCAAATCTAGCGAAATATGTCTTTTGAGAGTAGACTCCAAATGAAGTTTTTTTCCATCATTTGATGATTTTGGCAATTATTATGGTAATAATGATAAAAATTACCAGAATTCTATTAATCATGACAATAATGATGATAAAAGTTAAAATAAAGAGAATTTGGATAACATTTGATGATTATTAATATTATTACTATTATCATTATCATTATTATTTTATTTATTATTATTATTACTATTATTATTATTACTTCAAATTTTTAGTATTAGTGCCAAAAATTATTATAACTAATAATAACAAAAATAATAATAATAAGTATAATTATAATAATACTAATTGCTTTTAAAAATTGTTATTAATATTATTATTATTATTATTATCATTATCATTATTTTTACTGGTAGTATATTGTAAAATAATTTTATAACAGTAATAATTACAGTAATAACGATATTATTAAAATAATGATATAAATAATGATTTAAAAACGTTATTATTGTTATATTATTGTTATTACTATTATTATTGTAGTTGTTTTTAGTATAGATGTAAAAAAATATATTATAACTGCAATAATTGCAATAATAATGATAATAATTGCAATAATTATGATAATAATTGCAATAATGATGATAAAGATGATGATAATATGATAATGATGATATAACGATAATAATATGATAAACATGATAATAATGATGATAATAACAGGAATTGTGTACATATATAATAAAAAAGGTAAAAGAAAAAATCCCAAAAGTCGAAAAAGCGGCAAAATCTAGCAATATACCTTTTGAAAGTAGACTCAAATTACGTTTTTTCCATTCATTTATATTCTGGCAATTATTAGGGAATAATGATAATAATTACCAAATTCTATTAATCATGAAATAATTAGAAAAGTGAATAAAGAGAATTTGGGTAACATTTGATGATTATTAATATTATTTATATTTTCATTATTACTATCATTATTCTATTATTATTATTTTTTTATTATTATTATAATTTTTACTTTAATTATTAGTATTATTGCCCAAAAAATATTATAACTGTAATAATAACAATAATATAATAATAAAGTAATTATGATAATACGAAATTTTTATAATATGTTATTAATATTTTATTGTTATTATTATCATTATTATTATTTTTACTGTAGTATAAATTTTAAAATAATTATATAAGGTAATAATTCAGTAATAACGATATTAATTAAAATAATGATATAAAATGATTAATAAAACCCTTATTATTGTTATTATTATTGTTATTGCTATTATTGTATTTTATATTGTATAGATGAAAAAAAATTTAACTAATAATTGTAATAATATGATAAATATTCAATAAATTTGATAATAATTGCAATAATATATATATTGCAATAATATGATATAAAATTTCAATAAAGATGATATGATGATGATAAGATAAAAATGAGATATCATGTAATATATGAAAATAAAGGAATGTGGTCCCATATAAAATTTAAAAAAAAAGGTAAGAAAAAAAACCCAAAAGTCGAAAAACGGGAAAATCTAGCGATATACGCCTTTTGAGGGGTTTAAATCCAAAATGACGTTTTTTTCCATATTTGATGAAATTTTGGAATTATTAGGTAATATGATAATAATTTACAATTATGAATCATGACAATAATGATGATAAAAGTGAGAATAAAAAATTTGATAACATTGATTTTTATTTTAAAATATTACTATTTTCATTATCTATTATTAATTTTATTATTTTAATTACTTAATTATTAGTAAATTAGTGCCAAAAATATATTAAACTATAATAACAAAAATAATAATATAAGTATAATTATAATAATACTAATTGTTATCATATTGTTTTTAATATTATTATTATATTACATTATCTTATTTTTAAATGGTATATAATTTTAAAAAAAATTTTATAACAGTTAATTTTCAGTAATAACCCATATTAATTAAAATATTTATATATAATGGATTATTAAAAACGTTATTATTGTTATTTTTATTTTATTACTATTATATTGTAGTTTGTTATTAGTATAGATGTAAAATATATTTTATAACTGCATAATTGCATATAATTATAATAATTGCAATAATGATGATAATAATGCATAATGGATGATAATGATGATGATAATATGATAATGATGATGATAACGAAATAATGATGATAACATGATAATAATGATGATAATAACAGGAATTGTGTACATATATAATAAAAAAGGTAAAGAAAAAAATCCCAAAAGTCGAAAAAGCGGCAAAATCTAGCGAAATATAGCCTTTTGAAAGTGACTCCAAATTGACTTTTTTTCCATTCATCTGATGATTCTGGCAATTATTAGGGTAATATGATAATAATTACCAAAATTCTATTAATCATGACAATAATGATGATAAAAGTGAGAATAAAGAATTTGGATAACATTGAGATATTAATATTATTATATGTATATTAATTATTATATATTTTATTATATTATTATTGTTTATTATTATTTATTAGTATTTTAAATTATTATAATGCATATGTAATAAATAATATAATAATTAATAATAGTAATTACATAATAACGATAATTAATTAAAATAATGATATAAATAAATGATATAAAACGTTATTTTGTATTATATGTATATTGTAATTATTATTGATTGATAATTAGTAAATGTAAAAATATTTAAAAAAAAAATGAAAATAAAAATCCCAAAGCAAAAAGAAAACTAGGAAAATTGCAATTTGAGAATAATCAAAATGATTATATGCATTATTGATGATTGGAATATGTGGAGATAATAATATTATAATCTTAATATGATAATATGATGATAAAATGAGAATTATGGAATTATAAATTTTAAAAAAGTTAAAAAAAAAATATCCCAATAGTCATAATATAGTATAATCTAGCGAAATATAGCCTTTTAGCAAAACTCCAAATAACGTATTTACCATTCATTGATATTATGCATTATTAGGTAATAATAAATTATAATTTACCAGTAATTCTTAATATTATCATTATATTGATTAAATGGAATATAATTGAATGATAACATTTATTATTATTAATATTATACATTATCATATATTACAAATATATATATAATATTATTATTATTATTATTATTATTATTGTTATTATTATTTTATTTAGTTTTATGTGCCAAAAAATATATATAAATGTATATAAAATAAAATAATAAGATATAATTGAATAAAGAATATTGCAATATGATTATAATATGATGATAAATATGATAATGATGATGATAACGATAATAATGATGATATCAATATAATAATGAATATTAACAGAATTGTTTACATATATAAAAAAAAGGTAAAAAAAAAAATCCCAAAAGTCGTAAAACGGAAAATCTAGCGAAATATAGCTTTTGAAAGTAGACTCCAAACTTACTTTTTCCATTCATCTGATGATGTCTGGCAATTTTAGTCAATAATCGATTAATAAGTTACCAACAATTCTATTAATCATGACAATAAAGATGATAAATGAAATAAAGAGAATTGGATAAATTTGAGAATATTAAATTATTACTATATCTTATATTATCATTATGATTATTATTATTATTATATATTAATATTACTTTAATTATTAGTATTATTGCCAAAAAATATATTATAACTGTAATAATAACAGTAATAACGATATTAATTAAAATAATGATATAAATAATGATTATAAAAACGTTATTATTTGTTATTATTATTGTTATTGCTATTATTATTGTAGTTGATATTAGTATAAATGTAAAAAAATATATTATAACTGCAATAATTGTAATAATAATGATAATAATTGCAATAATGATGATAATAATTGCAATAATGATGATAATAATTGCAATAATGATGATAATGATGATGATAATGATGATAATGATGATGATAACGATAATAATGATTATAATCATGATAATAATGATGATAATTATGGAATTGTGTCCATATATATTTTTTAAAAAAAGGTAAAAGAAAAAAAATCCCAAAAGTCGAAAAAGCGGCAAAATCTAGCGAAATATAGCCTTTTGAGAGTAAACTCCAAAATGACGTTTTTTTCCATTCATTTGATGATTCTGGCAATTATTAGGGTAATAATGATAATAATTACCAGAATTCTATGAATCATGACAATAATGATGATAAAAATGAGAATAAAGAGAATTTGGATAACATTTGATTATTATTAATATTATTACTATTATCATTATTATTATCACAATTATCATTATTATTATTATTATTATTATTATTATTATTATTGTTATTATTACTTTAATTATTAGTATTATTGCCAAAAAATATATTATAACTGTAATAATAACAATAATAATAATAATAAGTATAATTATAATAATACGAATTGTTATAATATTGTTATTAATATTATTATTGCTATTATTATCATTATTATTATTGTTACTGGTAGTATAATTGTAAAAATAATTATTATAACAGAAATAATTACAGTAATAACGATATTACTTAAAATATACTCAGA
>NW_023649037.1:74897-79897 GCF_015228065.2 Penaeus monodon | reverse complement strand
TTTTTATAGTATAAGTAAATTAAATAATATTTAACTGTAATAATTATAATAAATATATTATTGCAATAATGTATAAATATTAAAATATGATGTAGTTTATATTATATGATTATAATATTATATAATGATGATACTACATAATAATGATGATAATAAAGGAAATGAATTCATAATAATGAAAAAAGGTAAAAAAAAAATCAAAAGTCGAAAAGTGGCAAAATCTAGCGATAATGCTTTTTAAATAGATCCAAAATAGATATTTCATTCAATTAGGATTTAGCAATATTATTATAACTAACAAAAATATATAAAATGTAAAAAATTAAAATATAATAATAAGGCAATAATTATACAATAAGTTCTTAAAATTGTATTATATTATTATTGTTATTATTATCATTATTTTTACTGAGTTTAATTGTAAAAATATTATAACAGTAATAATTACCAGTAATTCTATTAATTAAATAATGAATAAAATGAGAATAAAAAATTTGGTTAATATTTGATTTTATTATATTATTATTGTATTATTATAGTATATTAAAAATATAATTATAATTAATTATTAATAATATTATTATAATTAATATATGATATAATATTTAATATATATAATATTAAAGATGATATAAAATAATATGTATAAATATGATAATAATGATTATAATAACAGGAATTGTATATATTATAATAAAAATGTAAAAAAAATAATATTCAACCCTCGATAAAACGGTCAAAAATCTTATGATAAATAATAATTTCAAAGTATACTCATAATGAATATATTATTCATTTATAAAGTTCTGGAAATTTAGTTAAAATGTAATAATTACCAGAATTATTAGTATTGCAATATATGATAAAGTAAAAAAATTTGATAACATATTAATGATTATTAATATTTAATATATGATATTATATCATTAATAATTTTTATTATTAATATTATTATAATTATATTATTATTATTATTATTAATTATTTAGATATTTATTATTCAAAAAATATATTATATAATTAAAATATATAATATAAGTATAATTATAATAATAGAATTGTATAAATATTATTGATTCATATTGTATTAATACATATTATTATTTTTACTGTATAAATTTAAAATAATTATTATACAGTAATAATTACAGTCTAATAATTATTAAATATATATAAATAATGATTATAAAATTATATGTTATTATTATTGTTATTATTATTATTATTGTATTTGTTATTAGTAAATGTAAAAATATATTATACTGCAATAATTGAATAATATGATATAATGCAATAATGAGATAATATTGCAATATGATGATAATAATTGCAATAATGATATAATAATTGCAATAATGATGATAATAATCAATAATGAGATGAAATTCAATAATGGGATAATGATATATAATAGGTATATATAAATATAATGATTATTATTATATAATTGATATTAATAAAGGAATTATTCATTATATAATAAAAAAGGATAAAAATAAAAAAATCCAAAAGTCGAAAAAAGTAATTATCTACGAAATAAGTTTTATAGATACTCCTAAATTATTTTTGCCATTCAATTTATTGATTTTTGCAAATATTAGTAATAATTTTAATAATTACCATAATTCTATTAATATATAATAAGATATGATAAAAAATTAAGAAATTTGACAACAATTATATTATTAATTATTATATATATATATTATTATTATTATTTTATTATTATTATATTATTATATTTTTATTTATTATTGATATACTGTAATAATTATATATGCAAAAATTAATAATGTAATAAATAAAATAATAATAATAGTTTAATTATAAAATATATATATGTAACATTGTTTTAATATTATTATTGTTATTATTAAATTATAATAAATTATTACTAAAAAGTTGTAAAAATAATTATAAATATACTTTGAAGTAAAGATATATCAAAATAAGTTTTACATTCATTCAAAAGTTTATTGTTAGGTAATAATTATTATTATCCATTTGCTGTTAATATAATAAATGAAAATGTAAATGCAAAATTGCAAAATAATTATAATTGTATATATATATTAATAATTGCATATTATATGATTATTAATTTTATATATATTATTATATATTATATAATATTATTATATGATAAATATGATAATCAGGAATTGTCCATAAAATAAATGATTAAAAGAAAAAAATACGAAAAATTGGAAAATAGCAAATATATTTTAGATATATCTCCAAAATTCATTTTTCATTCATTTGATGATATGACAAATTGTGTATATAATATAAATAATACGAATTTATTAATCAGGCAAAATGAAAAAAGTGAGAATAAGAAATTGGATAACATTTGATGATTACTTATTTATATATTACAAATATACATTTTTCATTATTATATATTATTGATATTATTGTATTATATATTAATTTTATTATATTTTATTATCTATTAATTTTGTATAATTGCAAAAAATAATTATAACTTAATATAAAATAATATGATTAATATAATTGCAATAATATATATTAATATTATAAAATATGATATATAAGATATATATGATAATATATTAATAATATATAATATAAATTTGTATTATTATATAATTATTATTAATAAATAAAAAAATCCCAAAAGTCATAAATGGCAAAATTAGCGAATATACTTATGGAGTAAACTCCAAAATGACGTTTATTCCATTCATTTATAATTTTTAATTAGTAATAATTATAATTTTCATGGAATTCTATTTAATATAAATTATAATATGATAAAAGTGAATAAAAGAATTATAAAATTTGATATTATTAATATTATTATATTTATTATATTATTATTGTTATTTATTATTATTATTATTATTATTATTAATGTAATTATTTTATATTATTATTATTCATTATATAATTATTATTATTATTATTATTAATTATTATTATATATTACTTATTTTATTTCAAAAATATTATAATTGTTTATTTAACAATAAATTGATATTAATTAATAATAATAATAATATTGTTATAATATATTTTATAATATATTATATTTTTTAATGGTAGTATAATTGTAAAAATAAATTTTTAACAGTAATAATTACTGTAATACGATATTAATTAAAATAATTATTAATAATATTATAAAAATTATATATATATATTATTGTTATTATATTATTATTATTTATTATTATATAGATGTAAAAACATATTTAATCTATAATTGCCAAAAAAACTGCTAAAAAGCGGCAAAATCTAGGAATAATTACTTTAGATAACTCCAATAATGACGTTTTTTTTTCATTATTTATGTTTGGTAATTATTAGGTATAATAATAATAAATTACAGATTTATTATCATGACAATAATGATGATAATTGGAATAAAGAAATTTGGATTACATTGATGATTATTACTGTTATACTATTATCATTATTATTAATTATCGTATTATATTATTATTTTATTTTATTAGTATATTATATTATTATTATTTATAATATTAATTATTATATTATTATTATTATTATATATTATACTTTAAATTTTATATTATTTCCAAAAAATATATTGAACTTAATATAACAATAATAATATATAGTATAATTATAATAATACGAATTGTTAATATTGTTATTAATTTATATTGTTATATTATCATTATTATAAATTTTGGTATAAAAATGTAAAAATAATTATATAACAGTAATATTACAGTAATAACCGATATTAATAAAATAATGATTAAATAATGATTATAAAAACGCTTGTTATTGTTATATTATTGTATTTCTATTATATTGTAGTTGTTATTAGTATCATGTAGAAAATATTGTAAAGCAATAATTGATAATAATGATAAAATTTGCAATCTTGATTATAATAATTGCAATAATGATGATATGATGATGATAATGATATAATAATGATGAAAACGATTAATAATGATTAATTATGTAATATATGAAATAACAGAATTGTCCATATATAATAAAAAAGTAAAAGAAATAAAAATTACAAAGTTAAAAGCGGCAAAATCTACCGTAATATAGCTTTGAGAGTAAACTCCAAAATGACAGTTTTTTTATTCATTTGATATTCTGGCAATATTAGGTAATAATGATAATAATTACCAGAATTAATTAATCAAAGACAATAATGATGATAAAATGAGAATAAATTTTGGATAAATTTGATGATTATGACTATATTATTATCATATATTATCATCATTATTATCATTATTATTATTATCATTATTATTATTAAATTTTTGATTAATATTAATTATATGTATTATTGCCAAAAAATATATTATGATAATGTAATAATAACAATAAATGATAATAATAAATATAATTAATAATACGAATTGTGTTAAATATTGTTATTAATAATTATGTTAATATTATCATTATTAATTTTAAATTGTAAAAATAATTATTATAACAGTAATAAATTTCAGTAATAACGAATTAATTAAAATAATATAAAATATGTTATCAAAACGTTATTATGTATTATTATTGTTATAATCATTATTATTGTAGTTGTTATTAGTATAGATGTAAAACAATATTATACCTGCAATAATTGCAAATAAATGATAATTAATTGCAATAATGATGAAATATTGCTATGATGAAAATGATTGATAATATATGATATGATGATATATGATTGATACGATAATAAAGATGATAATCATGATAATAATGATGATAATAAAGGAATGTGTCCATATATAATAAATAAGAAAGGTAAAAGAAAAAAGAATAACAAAAGTCGAAAAAGCGGCAAAATCTAGCGAAATATAGCCTTTGAGAGTAGACTCCAAAATGACGTTTTTTCCATTCATTTGATGATTCTGGCAATTATTAGGGTAATAATGATAATAATTACCAGAATTCTATTAATCATGACAATAATGATGATAAAAGTGAGAATAAGAGAATTTCGATAAATTTGATTATGATTACTATTATTTCTATTC
>NW_023649037.1:72500-74797 GCF_015228065.2 Penaeus monodon | reverse complement strand
TTCCCTGGTCCAGATGGATAACCAGGGGGGGGTGCACCATCCCCTCTCATGGGCCCTGGTGCACCAGGAAGCCATTTTGTCTCATCCCTCACTGGTGACCCCCCAGTATGGGTAGCCCTCTGGTCGGCTCACCAGATCATTGGGACCTCAAGCCCCCCCACCGCGGCAAGGCGGCTTTCCATTAGGGGGCCCGTGAGGAACCTAGGCCCTATTGCCCTACAACTACAGCCAGAAGGCTGAAGATCCCTGCCTCCCTTTGTCCCTTTCAGCACTGGTGGGGGATCGGGGTCACACTCCGCCAGAGCTTCTGGGGGATCATAGGGAATATGCAGTTCCACAATCCTGCCGAGGCGAGGGTTGGCTTACAGTACCGCCCAAGTCAGTGAATACACCCCTGCTACCGAGTGCAATGCCCGAGGGTATAGGTAGAGGAGGTGCAGGCCTTCCTAGAGGACTGAATGTGTATGTGTTGTGTAGATGGAACACGACCGTGCCTGAGGCGGGAAGCAGGTTATCTCTTTAGGTGGTTCAGAGAACCATTGGTTGCTGAGGGGATAGGGGTTTCAGCAGGTAGCCCACTGGTGGCTCTTTGTGCTTTTAGAACAATGAGTTGTCATGAGAGTGACTCTCTTAGAGTAGTCGTTTTGCCAGAATGACAAACAGTGCTAAACCACCACAGTTCACGGTCGAACCCGTGATCGAGACCACATGACACCCTGCACCAACCTGAGTGAAACCTCACAACTGAACACTGAATCAATTGAGCCCACAAGCCGGGGTTAAGGATAAGCTCTACTCCCTGTCTTCGAATAGCTTCCAGTACTGCTGATAGTTGTACATAGTCAAATGCCTTTTTGTAATCGATGAATGTAATACACAGGGATTTTCTATATTTGGGTTTGGGTATATGGATGTGGTCCGTTGTTGAGAATCCACTGCGGAATCCTGCTTGTTCTCTAGACTGTTAGAATCCTGACTATCAGAGATGCGAGCTGTGATGACTTTGTGAACAGTTTGTAAATAACTGAAAGGAGGCTTATGTTTTCGGTAGTTTTAAGATCCTTTCTATCCCCTTTATTATGTATCAAATTAATTGTGGATTTTCCAGGCTTTCGGTGTTTTTTATTAAAAAAAAGCTAGTTTTCACTGTTTTCAAATTCTCCTGCGTCTATTAAGGTCTATACTAATTCCGTCTTCACCTGGCGTTTTTTCCCCTCTTCATGCCTTTAAGCGCTCTTTTTACTTCCCGTTGTGATATTAGGTACATCTTTAGTTACCGCGTTTGCTTCAATCTGTGGCTGTTCACTTTGAGTTGTATAGATGTAAAAGTCTTCCACTACTTTTATGGTTTCATTTTTTTATATGTCACTTCGTCTGGATTCTTTATTGCACACATTTGATTTCTCCCTATTCCGAGTCTCCTTTTTGCTGTTTTTATGCTGGTACCTGAGATCTTGTTTCATTTATTATTTGAGTATTAATTTCCGTTCATCTCTCTCCTTTTTATTTAAATCTTTTTTAATTCACTTAATTCTATTTGTCCCTGTTTGACAACCCTATTCATGACCCTACGTTTTTTGCTTAAACTGTTTAGTTCTACCGGTAGCTTGATGGAACGTCTTTATTATGTCATGAACCCGTTTGTTGATTTGGCCAATGTTGAGGTTTTCGCCCACTGAGTAGGGAATGTCTGTTTTGGATATTAAGGCTAAATTCTGTCGCTCTGGTCTTCAACTACGCGTGGGCTTGTCCTTTCCATTCGGAGGGTGATTTAATTTCACCTCTAACCATTCTATGGTTGCTTTCAACATTTACTTTATTAATAACATTTTTTACTATATCGTGCCTATTTTAAATTATGGTC
Source organism: Penaeus monodon (assembly GCF_015228065.2). NCBI lineage: Eukaryota > Metazoa > Arthropoda > Malacostraca > Decapoda > Penaeidae > Penaeus > Penaeus monodon. The sequence goes on along the minus strand of NW_023649037.1, from coordinate 72,933 downwards.
AATGTTTTTTTTTATATCCGATGGCGATTTCCAAGTCCACTTCGCCTTATTTCTTTTTTCAAAGAATGTATTCATGATATTGAGTGGTCTAGTATTTGTCCCTCTCATTCCTAGTGCCTTTTCCGTGATTCCCCTAAAGGTTTCTCCTTCTGTCATTTTACCTATTTAGGATTAAATCTGAAATAGGTTTTTTCTCTCACGGCTAAATGAACATCTTCATTGAAGCTCTTCTATTTTTTTATCACTGAGGCTGCGGGTTGGAGATAGACTTGAACAAATTTAAATTGTACCTATTGTTTACACTATAGAATTCCACGATAGTCTTTTCTGAAATTTAAAAAAAATGTATCCCTAATTCCTGCTTGCTACCCTGGGGTTACTTCTCCAATACAGCACAAACATTTAGTATCATCTGTTCTTTTCCCAGTCTTCT
>NW_023649037.1:65000-70000 GCF_015228065.2 Penaeus monodon | reverse complement strand
GAAAAAAATGTTGTCTGGTATGTACAGTGTGTATTCGTACAAAATTCACTATTAGCAGTATTTCGGATAAAATATCGATGGTAAATGAAGAAACATGCAAATAGGATTAGGCGAGTAGAAAAAAATATAATGCTTTGTACATAAAAAAAGAATTAACTGTTGACTTGTTTAGAAATCATAATAATGATTGACAGTCCAAGGATTTTCTGAGGAAATACATCCTGGTCTTCAACCTCAAAGGATAGAAGATATTTATAGCTAACTCTAATTAACTAAATGATCATGAAGAGATTAATAATTTTCCACTTCGAAATAATCAAAGGATTTGTGGCTGAGAGGAGAGTCACTTAGGGTTTGTGATTTTCTGTCAGTTGGACCTCCGGCTGCCGGCGTGCACACTGGTTTTTATCTTTCTAAATATATATTCACACTGCAATGATGTGTGTGTAACCCAGCTTTATATATGTGATGTTACTGAAATAAGTAAACCAATGTTATTCTATTTATCTGTTGTTATATTCTACGTACTTGTATAATCTTATGTATTGTCACATGCCTATATTCCCACACACACATACATATAAGTATGTCCATTGCTTACCTGTTCATTCGTCTCTTGTTGTCACACTAGACATTCCAATGTTGTGTTGTCTATCCCCTTCCGCAAGAGTTATGCATTGTTGTAACACTACCTTTCATCACCAGTGATTGTATATGTTAAGCACGTGATCTATGCCCATCTTTAGACCACTGTCGGAGATGACAGGCAGACTCCCTGTGGGGAGCCATTGGCGCAGCCGTACTCCATCATACTATGTAAATAAAGGAGTCAAGACATCTTGGTCGTCTACCTTACACCCTAAGCTCGCTACCTACCATACTCTTGTAGGCCCATCATTCTGACTCTTACAACTAGTGGCTTAGCGTGACTTGAACTCATACAGCGCTTCCGAAGTTCCTGTTCCGCATCAACAACACACCCTGCCGAGCACGCAATATTTCGTCATAGTGTGAGCCAGTCCTCCTGTCGAGATGTCCCCAAGGCCGGATAACCGACGCTGCCCGCTTAGCTGCTGAACTCCGACTCAGCAAGTCACGCCGCTCTCAACACCTGCAGCTGACCCCTCAAACACCTGTATCATCTGTTGCTCGCCATGAGGATTCATCCACGCAGTCGCGACCAAGCAGGAACATCATCCTGCTGACCTGTCGCGCCACGACCTTGCTCACCACGCAGTGCTCCAAATCTCCCTGTCAGCCACACAGGGGCGGCCCGCTCTCTGCTTCGTCAGGTATGCACTCCCCAGCCTCTCCTCACCTCGCACCGCACCCAAGACCCGAGTGTGAAGGTTTTGTCAAAAAACAGTGATGAATGCTTAGCTTTTCCTTAAATTATTTTTCATTTTGTGTTCAATACTAATCTCGACTTATTTAATTGTACATTGAAGTTTTTTTTTCTTGTATTCTGCGTTCAGTTGTCAGTATGGGTATTCATTTGCAGTTTATGAGTTGCCTAAACTACATTCTCACTCGTACGTATCCTGTATACCGCGCTGAGATGCTCTTCCCTCAGCGCCGCTCGCTCGCTCGCATTCTGTGACGCCGCCTGAAGACGGATTTCCTTCAGCGCCGCCCGTTCACGTAGTTCTGAACCCACGAGAATATCGCAGTCTCGGCATCCGTTAGCTCTCATTTAACTAGCAAATCTCGATACTGATATACACCCGCGCCATACGGTTTTACGTTTCTCACTTCTTTTGTAACATTGTGCCATTATTCTATGTACTTTTTTATTGTGTTCAACTACATGAATTTATATGATATCTGATTATGATGGGGACCATCATTTGGAAACCAGGGAGATATGTAACCCAGCTTTATATATGTGATGTTACTGAAATAAACTATGACAATGTTATTTTACATATTTGTTGTTATATTCTACATGACTTGTATAATTTATGTATTGTCACATGCCTATATTCCCCCATACACACACACATACTGCATGCCATTTGTTAGTGAACCCAGCTTTATAATAAGTGATGTTACTGAAAAATAAGGTATACCAATGTGAGTCCTATGTATCTGTTGTTAATTTCTACGTACTTGTATTTATCTTATGTATTGTCCACATGCCTATATTCCCGCACACACATACATATAAGTATGTCCATTGCTTACCTGCTGTCATTCGTTTCTCTGGTTGCAACCCACTAGACATTCCAATTTGTGGTGTCTATCTCCTTCGCAAGAGTTATGCATGGTTGTATACACTACCTTTTCATTTACAAATGATTGTCATATGGTGTTAAGTCACGTGATCTATGCCCATCTTTAGGACCACTGTAGGAAGAGGATAACAGGCAGACTCCCTGCGGGGAGCCTTGCTGCTGCTTGCTTGAGATTTGTTGCGAGTTCTGGCTGTTCGCCACGGTGCCTTTCACTTATGGCCCTGGCCTGTGTCATGCTTTTTATGGCTCTGGTCTGTTTTGTTCTCATTTGTTGGTGACACTCGGTGCTTACCGTGGCTGGTGGGATTGCCAGCAGGGCGCGCATGCGGTCCTGTAAGCCGGGTGTAAGCATCTCGCATATCTCTTTACCAGCACGGAGGCTTGATTGTTTCTGTGGGGTTTGTCTTAGGAATTGCGCCGTGTGCACGCAATTCTCAAGAAGTAGTGTACCAGTTGTGGCGGTTTCCGGCTCGCCGCAATGCCTGCAACACCTCTCTTCACGGTTCATGGTTTGTATAATCTGCCATGCACAGGGGTAACTAGCGCATTCTGTGCAGAATGACTTCGGTACCTCTGTGTTATTTCAGAGAGTGCCAGTGGTTCATAGCCTGTGGCAATCTGAGTACAGCTGGCCAGGGGGAATAATCGTTTCCTCTCGTGAAGCTCTGCAGGGAGGAAGGAGTGGCCGTCAACCGTACCTTCGCCAAGTAAATTTCGGCTCTGCATGTATTATCATGGGATTAGGGGGCATTAACCGGGCCGATTTCGGCTAATCTGTCAGCAAGCTCATTGCTCTTACCCTATATGGCTGGGAACCCAGTTATGATAATCTTATACCCGGAGTAAGCAACTTTGTGCTATCGTGCGGATGGTTGTCAGGAGGTAGATGTGTCCAGTGGGTGAGCGCGTTGAGACAGTCGACGGCTCCTTGGAGTCTGTGTGTATGACCACGTGTCCTTCCCTCACGGACGCGTGGCTCAGTGCTCCCATGATAGCAAACTGGCCTCTGCCTGTATCGAGGAGGCGTTGTCTGTTACCCTCATGGATATTGTGCCATCCCTTGCTGGGAAGCCGCGCCTCAGTGTGGCGTCAAGGGTCGACCGACCATCAGTGTAAAGTTTCTGCTCCCCGGAGGGGTGATGGTTGCAATGGACCCTCTGGTTTCTGCTTTAGGCTAGGCGTACAATATTCATTTCTTTTTGCTTGCCAGTCTCATGAACCGAGAACTCTATCGAGGGTTTGTGCCACTGCGGAGCTTCGACAAAGTCAGGGGGTTGGGGAAGTCCATGCCCTTGGCAGTAGCGGTCTTTGAGCGATGGCATATTAGCACCCTGGCTGTGGAGACAGCCAGGAGTTGTTTCCAAAACAGTTTCGTCTATCTTGTCTAGGCGTCTCTGATATTGTGTCTTAGGCTTGTGGCTTGCGGGAGCCTGGATGACCTTGATAGAATTGTGCTGCCGTTAGTCAATTCGTGAGGCCAAGGGGAGAAGGTTTGGTCTCCACTAGGAGGTTGACGGACCTTCGCCCCACCTTCGGGGCACCCAGAATGGACCCTGCGGCTTCGTTTTGACTGTCTCCAGAATCGGTTCTTTATATTGTCCTTAATGACAATCAGAGCGAGCGATGGAGGCATAGTCTAGAATGCGGCTGCAGCATGTAACGTCAGAATGATCTTAGTACTCGTGCTGGCCCCTAGGCGTCTTCCACTCATTGCTCTAATGACAGACAGTTTCTTGACTTTGTTCAGGCAAGAAGGTACTTAGCCTACGGCGGAAGGAGAGGGTCCACGGTCTATCCTTAGCCCAAGGTACAGGTATTCGAACCCACTTCCAATTCCATTCCCTGGATTTCAGACTTGTGCCTTAACTCTCTGTCCAGAGCATGGCTTTGGATTGCGTGAGAGATCTTAGTCCTGTACTGCATACACTCCTCGGATACCAAGTAAGACCAACGCTGGGGCTTTGTTTAGGCAGGGCCAATGCCTCACATGGAGGATGATAGCAAGATCGTCTGCATAGAGATGTAAGATCTGCACCCCACTGGGAGGTTTATGTTGAGATATAGGACCAGTAGTGTGTTTAAAAAGGCCTGGACTGGACCCACCCTGTGGCCGTCGATTTTTAGTGGCAATGGGCGGTGATAGGTGACTTGGAATTGAACTCTGGCTGTTCTATCCTAAGTAGTCAACTATCCAAGCAAAGAGCTTACCTCTGATTCTTTTTGGATTCAGCTCTCCTGAATGGCAGAGGACCTGCCAATTCGAAGCCTTCTCCAGGTCAAGGAATACTGCCACAGGCATTGCCCGTGTTTATTGTGCTCACGAGCGTGGCTCTCCTGTGCGCTGTGCCATGCCCGGCGAACCCGTGGAGGTGTTCGTGTGGGGCTCCCAGTTTCCATTGGAGCGGCAGTACCATCCTCGGCAGTCTTGGCCAGACAGCTGAGGAGAGAGATGGGGCGGTACTTCCCCGGCTCCTTTGTTTAGGGTATGGGAACTATGGTTAGCCCTCTCCAGCTCTGGGGTAGAGTGGAATTTTCCCATGACTTGTTGATGAGTTGCAGGAGAGCAAAGCTCACCTACCAGTCCAGTGGCGTGTGGGAGATGAAGGGTTACGAGACCCGTCATCGCCCGGGGCTGTAGTTGCAAATGGCTTTATGTGCATCTCTTAGTTCCCTCACACGAAAAGATACGTCTGAGTACGGGTTCGGCTGCCCTTTCTCTGATCGTGGCAAGTCTGTCTGTGTAGCGTCTTTGTCTTGCCATCAGTC
>NW_023649037.1:52500-60000 GCF_015228065.2 Penaeus monodon | reverse complement strand
TATATTATTATTTTTATTTATTATTATTATTATTATTACTTTAATTATCAGTATTATTGCCAAAAATTGTATTATAAATATAATAATAATAATAATAATAAGCATAATAATAATAATAATAATTGTTATAATATTATTATTAATATTATTATTGTTATTATTATCATTATTATTATTTTTACTGGTAGCATAATTGTAAAAATAATTATTATAACAGTAATAATTGCAATAATAATGATAATAATTGCAATAATGATGATATTAATTGCAATAATGATGGTAATAATTGCAATAATAATGATAATGATGATGATAATGATGATGATAACGATAATAATAATGATGATCATGATAATATTGTGTCCATATATAATCTAAAAAAAAAAGGTAAAAGAAAAAAATCCCAAAAGTCGAAAAAGCGGCAAAATCTAGCGAAATATAGCCTTTGAGAGAAGTTTCCAAATTGACGTTTTTACCATTCATTTGATGATTCTGGCAATTATTAGGGTAATAATGATAATAATTACTAGAATTCTATTAATCATGACAATAATGATGATAAAAGTGAGAATAACGAGAATTTGGATAACATTTGATGATTATTAATATTATTACTATAATCATTATTATTATCATTATTACTATTATTATTATTATTATTATTATTATTGTTATTAGTATCATTATTATTATTTTTACTGGTAGTATAATTGTAAAAATAATTATTATAACAGTAATAATTACAGTAATAACGATATTTATTATAATAATGATATAAATAATTATTATAAAAACGTTATTATTGTATTATTATTATTATTACTATTATTATTGTATTGTTATCAGTATAGATGTAATAATATATATTATAACTGCAATAATTGCAATAATAATGATAATAATTGCAATAATGATGATAATAATTGCAATAATAACGATAATGATGATAAAGAAGATAATGATGATGATAACGATAATATGAGGGTAATCATGATAATAATGATGATAATAACAGGAATTGTGTCATATATAAAAAAAAGGTAAAGAAAAAAAATCCCAGGAGTCGAAAAAGCGGCAAAATCTAGCGAAATATAAACTTTTGAGAGTAGACTCCAAAATGACGTTTTTTCCATTCATTTGATGATTCTAGCAATTATTAGGGTAATAATGATAATAATTACAAGCATTCTATTAATCATGACAATACTGATGATAAAAGTGAGAATGAATAGAATTTGGATAACATTTGATGATTATTAATATTTTTACTATTATCATTATTATCATTATTATTATTAGTAGTATTATTATTGTTATTATTATTATTATTATATATATTATTATTACTTTAATTATAAGTATTATTGCCAAAAAATATATTATAACTGTAATAATAACAATAATACTAATAATTAGTATAATTATAATAATACTAATTGTTATAATATTGTTATTAATATTATTATTGTTATTTCTATCATTATTATTATTTTTAGTGGTAGTATAATTGTAAAAATAATTATTATAACAGTAATAATTGCAATAATAATGATAACAATTGCAATAATGATGATAATAATTGCAATAATGATGATAATGATGATGATAACGATAATAATGATGATAATCATGATAATAATGATGATAATGACAGGAATTGTGTCCATATATAGTAAAAAAGGTAAAAGAAAAAAATCTCAAAAGTCGAAAAAGCGGCAAAATCTAGGAAAATATAGTCTTTTGAGATTAGCCTCCAAAATGATGTTTTTTTCCATTCATTTGATGATTCTGCAATTATTAAGGTAATAATGATTATAATTACCAGAATTCTGTTAATCATGACAATAATAATGATAAAAGTGAGAATAAAGAGAATTGGATAAATTTGATGATTATTAATATTATTACTATTATCATTATTATTATCATTATTATCATTAATATTATTATTAATATTATTATTATTATTATTATTATTATTATTATTATTATTATTATTTAATTATTAGTATTATTGCCAAAAAATTTATAATTAAATAATTAATAATAATAATAATAATAATAATTGTTATAATATTGTTATTAATATTATTATTGTTATTATTATAATTATTATTACTTTTACTGGTGGTATAATTGTAAAAATGATTATTATAACAGTAATAATTACAGTAATAACGATATTAATTAAAATAATGTTATAAATAATTATTATAAAAACGTTATTATTGTTATTATTATTGTTATTAATGTTATTATTGTAGTTGTTATTAGTATAGATGTAAAAATATATATATTGTAACTGCAATAATTGCAATAATAATGATAATAATTGCAATAATGATGATAATGATGATGACAATGATGATAATGATGATAATGATCATGATAACGATAATAATGATGATAATCATGATAATAATGATGATAATAACAGGAATTCTGTCCATATATAATAAAAAAAGGTAAAAGAAAAACATCCCAAAAGTAAAAAAAGCGGAAAAATCTAGCGAAATATAGCCTTTTGAGAGTAGACTCCAGAATGACGTTTTTTCCATTCTTTTGAGGAATCTGGCAATTATTAGGGTAATAATGATAATAATTATTAGAATTCTATTAATGATGACAATAATGATGATAAAAGTGAGAATAAAGAGTATTTGGATAACATTTGATGATTATTAATATTATTACTATTATTATCATTATTATCATTATTATCATTATTATTGTTATTATTATTATTATTATTATTATTATTATCTGTATTATTATTATTCCTTTAATTATCATTATTATTGCCAAAAAATATATTATAACTAAAAATAATAATAATAATAAGTATAATTATAATAATGCTAATTGTTATAATATTGTTATTAATATTATTATTGTTATTATTATCATTATTATTTTTTTTCTTGTAGTATAATTGTTAAAATTATTATTATAAGAGTAATAATTAAAGTAATAACGATATTCATTAAAATAATGATATAAATAATGATTATAAAAACGTTATTATTGTTATTATTATTGTTATTACTATTATTATTGTAGTTGTTATTAGTATAGATGTAAAAATATATATTATAACTGCAGTAATTGCAATAATGATGATAATAATTGCAATAATGAAGATAATGATGATGATAATGATGATAATGATGATGATAACGATAACAATGATGATAATCATGATAATAATGATGATAATAACAGGAATTGTGTCCATATATAATAAAAAAAAAAGGTAAAAGAAAAAAAATCACAAAAGTCGAAAAGGCGGCAAAATCTAGTGAAATATATCCTTTTGAGAGTAGACTTGAAAATGACGTTTTTTCCATTCATTTGAGGATTCTGGATATTATTAGGGTAATAATGATAATAATTACCAGAATTCTATTTATCATGACAATAATGATGATAAAAGTGAGAATAAAGAGAATTTGGATAACATTTGATGGTCATTAATATTATTATTATTATCATTATTATTATCATTATTATCATTATTATTATTATTATTATTATTATTATTATTATTATCATTATTATTATTATTACTTTAATTATTAGTATTATTGCCAAAAAATATATTATAACTGTAATAATAACAATAATAATAATAATAAGTATAATTATAATAATACGAATTGTTATAATATTGTTATTGATATTATTATTGTTATTATTATCATTATTATTATTTTTACTGGTAGTATAATTGTAAAAATAATTATTATAACAGTAATAATTACAGTAATAACGATATTAATTAAAATAATGATATAAATAATGATTATAAAAACGTTATTATTGCAATAATGATGATAATGAAGATGATAATGAGGATAATGATGATAATGATGATGACAACGATAATAATGATAATAATCATAATAATAATGATGATAATAAGAGGAATTGTGTCCATATATAATAAAAAAGGTAAAAGAAAAAAATCCGAAAAGTCGAAAAAGCGGGAAAATCTAGCGAAATATAGCCTTTTCGGAGTAGACTAAAAATGACGTTTTTTCCATTCATTTGATAATTCTGGCAATTATTAGGGTAATAATGATAATAATTACCAGAATTCTATTAATCATGACAATAATGATGATAAAAGTGAGAATTAAGAGAATATGGATAATATTTGATGATTGCTGATATTATTACTATTATCATTATTATTATCATTATTTTCATTATTATTATTATTATTATTATTATTATTATCATTATTATTATTATTATTATTATTATTATTATTATTACTTTAATTCTTAGTATTATTACCAAAAAATATATTATCACTGTAATAATAACAATAATAATAATAATAAGTATAATTATAATAATATGAATTGTAATAATATTGTCATTAATATTATTATTGTTATTATTATCATTATTATTATTTTTACTGGTAGTATAATTATAAAAATAATTATTATAACAATGATAATTACAGTAATAACGATATTAATTAAAATAATGATATAAATAGTGATTATAAAAACGTTATTAATTTTATTATTATTATTATTACTATTATTATTATATAGTTGTTATTAGTATATATGTAAAAATACATATTATAACTGCAATAATTGCAATCATAATGATAATAATTGCAATAATGATGATAATAATTGTAATAATAATGATAATGATGATGATAACGATAATAATGATGATAATCATGATAATAATGATAATAACAGGAATTATGTCCATATATAATAAAAAAAAAGGTAAAAGAAAAATAATCCCAGAAGTCGAAAAAGCGGCAAAATCTAGCGAAATATAGCCTTTTGAGAGTAGACTCCAAAATGACGTTTTTTCCATTCATTTGATGATTCAGGCAAATATTAGGGTAATAATGATAATGATTACCAGAATTCTATTAATCATGACAATAATGATGATAAAAGTGACAATAAAGAGAATTTGGATAACATTTGATGATTATTAATATTATTACTATCATCATTATTATTATCATTATTATCATTATTATTATTATTATTATTATTATTATTATTATTATTATTAATATTATTACTTTAATTATTAGTATTATTGCCAAAAATTATATTATAACTGTAATAATAGCAATAATAAAAATAATAAGTATAATTATAGTAATACGAATTGTTATAATATTGTTATTGATATTATTATTGTTATTATTATCATTATTATTATTTTTACTGGTAGTATAATTGTAAGAATAATTATTATAACAGTAATAATTACAGTAATAATGATATGAATTAAAATAATAATATAAATAATGATTATAAAAACGTTATTATTGTTATTATTATTGTTATTACTATTATTATTGTAGTTGTATTAGTATAGATGTAAAAATATATATTATAACTGCAATAATTGCAATAATAATGATAATATTGAATAATGACGATAATAATTCAATAATGATGAATTATGAAATATGATGATAACGACAATATGATGTAATATGTATGAATAGATGATGATAAACAGAATTGTGTCCAATATAATAAAAAGAAAGAAAAAAATCCAAAAGTCGCAAAATGCGCAAAATCTATCGAAATATAGCCTTTGAGAGTAGACTCAAAATGACGTTTTCCAATCATTTATGATTCTGAGTTATAGGGTAATAATAGTAATTGTACCAATTCTATTAATATACAAATAATGAAAAATGAGAAATAAAGAAATGTGAAAATGAGGAAATTATCATATTATACTTTAAGTATTATAAATATTTTTTATTATTATTATTATTATGATTATTAGTATATTATATTATTATAATTCTATTATTGACTTTAATTATTGTAATTTTGCAAAAAATATATATTTACTGATATAATATAACTAATCATATATAAGTTATCATTATATAATACGAATTGTTATAATTTTATTATTATTATTTTATTATTATTATTGTTACTTATTTTACTGGTCAGTTTTGTAAAAATATATTTAACTGTAATAATTAATAATAAGTATTAATTAAAATAATATAAAATAGTTATTATTAAAAGTTATTATTGTTATTATATATTGTTATTATTTTTATGGTATATTGTAAATAATAGATGTAAAAATATATATTATAACTGAATAATTAATAATAACTGATAAAAATTTTATAATAATATAATTGCAATAATGATGATTATTATTGTATTAGTTAAGAAGTGATATAATCATGAAATAATGATATATAACGGAATATTGCAATAATAAATAAAAATGTTAAAAGAAGAAAAATCCAAAAGTCGAAAAGGCAAATATAGCAAATATGAGTCTTTGAGAGTAAATCAAATGAAGTTTTTCCATTATTGAATTTTGGCAATTATTATGGTAAAAAATCAAAACGAATTCTATAATCATGACGAAATATATTAAGAGTGAAATAAAAATTGAGTACATTTGTATTTAATATTATATATTATCTTCATTATTATGTATATTGTTTAATATTATTCTATTATTATTATTACTTAATATTAGTAATTGAGATAAAAAATTTATAACTAATAATATAATAATAATACATAATCATATAATTATAATTAATACTATTGCTATAATATGTTATTAATATTATTATTATTATTATTATCATTATCATTATTTTTACTGGTAGTATAATTGTAAAAATAATTATTATAACTGCAATAATTGCAATAATAATGATAATAATTGCAATAATTATGATAATAATTGCAATAATGATGATAATGATGATGATAAATATGATAATGATGATGATAACGATAATAATGATGATAATCATGATAATAATGATGATAATAACAGGAATTGTGTAATATATATAAAAAAGGTAAAAGAAAAAAATCCCAAAAGTCGAAAAAGCGGCAAAATCTAGCGAAATATAGCCTTTTGAAAGTAGACTCCAAATTGACGTTTTTTCCATTCATCTGATGATTCTGGCAATTATTAGGGTAATAATGATAATAATTACCAAAATTCTATTAATCATGACAATAATGATGATAAAAGTGAGATAAAGAGAATTTGGGTAACATTTGATGATTATTAATATTATTACTATTATCATTATTATTATCATTATTATTATTATTATTATTATTATTATTATTATTATTACTTTAATTATTAGTATTATTGCCAAAAAATATATTATAACTGTAATAATAACAATAATAATAATAATAAGAGTAATTATGATAATACTTATTGTTATAATATTGTTATTAATATTATTATTGTTATTATTATCATTATTATTATTTCTACTGGTAGTATAATTGTAAAAATAATTATTATAACGGTAATAATTACAGTAATAACGATATTAATTAAAATAATGATATAAATAATGATTATAAAAACGTTATTATTTGTTATTATTATTGTTATTGCTATTATTATTGTAGTTGATATTAGTATAAATGTAAAAAAATATATTATAACTGCAATAATTGTAATAATAATGATAATAATTGC
>NW_023649037.1:0-45000 GCF_015228065.2 Penaeus monodon | reverse complement strand
ATATTATAACTATAATATTAACAATAATAATAATAATAAGTATAATTATAATAATACGAATTGTTATAATATTGTTATTGATATCATTATTGTTATTATTATCATTATTATTATTTTTACTGGTAGTATAATTGTAAAAATAATTATTATAACAGTAATAATTACAGTAATAACGATATTAATTAAAATAATGATATAAATAATGATTATAAAAACGTTATTATTGTTATTATTATTGTTATTATTATTATTATTGTATTTGTTATTAGTATAGATGTAAAAACATATATTATAACTGCAATAATTGCAATAATAATGATAATAATTGCAATAATGATGATGATAATTGCAATAATGAGGATAATGATGATGATAATAAGGATAATGATGATAACGATAATAATGATGATAATCATGATAATAATGATGATAATAAAAGGAATTGTGTCCATATATAATAAAAAAAGGGTAAAAGAAAAAAATCCCAAAAGTCGAAAAAACGGCAAAATCTAGCGAAATATAGCGTTTTGAGAGTAGACTCCAAATTGAGGTTTTTGCCATTCATTTGATGATTCTGGCAAATATTAGGGTAATAATGATAATAATTACCAGAATTCTATTAATCATGACAATAATGATGATAAAAGTGAGAATTAAGAGAATTTGGATAACATTTGATGATTATTAATATTATTACTATGATCATTATTATTATTATTATTATTATTATTATTATTATTATTATTTTTATTATTATTATTATTATTATTACTTTAATAATTAGTATTATTGCCAAAAAATATATTATAACTGTAATAACAACAATAATAATAATAATAAGTTTAATTATAATAATACTAATTGTTATACCATTATTCTTAATATTATTATTGTTATTATTATAATTATTATTATTTTTACTAGTAGTATAATTGTAAAAATAATTATTATAACAGTAATAATTACAGTAATAAACGATATTGATTAAAATAAAGATATAAATAATGATTACAAAAACGTTATTATTGTTATTGTTATTGTTATTACTATTATCATTGTAGTTGTTATTATCATACATGTAAAAATATATATTATAACTGCAATAATTGCAACAATAATGATAGTAATTGTAATAATGATGATAATAATTGCAATAATGATGATACTGACGATGATAATGATGATAATGATGATGATAACGATAATAATGATGATAATCATGATAACAATGATGATAATCACAGGAATTGTGTCCATATATAATAAAAAAGGTAAAAGAAAAAAAATCGAAAAAGTGGAAAAATCTAGCAAAATATAGCCTTTTGAGAGTATACTCCAAAATGTCATTTTTTCCATTCATTTGATGATTCTGGCAATTATTAGGGTAATAATGATAATAATTACCAGAATTCTATTAATCATGGCAATAATGATGATAAAAGTGAGAATAAAGAGAATTTGGATAACATTTGATGATTATTACTATTATTACTATTATCATTATTATCATCATTATTATCATTATTATTATTATTGATATTATTATTATTATTATTATTATTATTATTATTATTATTATTATTACTTTAATTCTTAGTATTATTGCCAAAAAATATATTATAACTGTAATAATAACAATAATGATGATAATAATTGCAATAATGATGATAATGACGATGATAATGATAATAATGATGATGATAACGATAATAATGATGATAATCATGATAATAATGATGATAATAACAGAAATTGTGTCCATATATAATAAAAAAGGTAAAAGAAAAAAAAACTCCCAAAAGTCGAAAAAGCGGCAAAATGTAGCGAGATATAGCCTTATGGGAGTAAACTCCAAAATGACGTTTTTTCCATTCATTTAATGATTCTGGCAATTATCAGGGTAATAATGATAATAATTACCAGAATTCTATTAATCATAACAATAATGATGATAAAAGTGAGAATAAAGAGAATTTGGATAACATTTGATGATTATTACTATTATTACTATTATCATTATTATTATCATTATTATTATTATTAATATTATTATTATTATTATTATTATTATTGTTATTATTATTATTATTATTATTATTATTATTATTATTATTATTATTATTATTATTATTATTATTATTACTTTAATTATTAGTATTATTGCCAAAAAATATATTATAATTGTAATAATAACAACAATAATAATGATAAGTATAATTATAATAATACGAATTGATATAATATTGTTATTAATATCATTATTGTTATTATTATCATTATTATTATTTTTAATGGTAGTATAATTGTAAAAATAAATTTTATAACAGTAATAATTACTGTAATAACGATATTAATTAAAATAATTATATAAATAATGATTATAAAAACGTTGTTATTAATATTATTATTGTTATTACTATTATTATTGTAGTTGTTATTAGTATAGATGTAAAAACATATTATAACTGCTATAATTGCCATAAAGAAAAAGCTGCGAAAAAGCGGCAAAATCTAGCGAAATATAGCCTTTTGAGAGTAGACTCCAAAATGACGTTTTTTTTCCATTCATTTGATGATTCTGGTAATTATTAGGTAATAATGATAATAATTACCAGAATTCTATTAATCATGACAATAATGATGATAAATGTGAGAATAAAGAGAATTTGGATAACATTTGATGATTATTACTGTTATTACTATTATCATTATTATTAACATTATCGTCATTATTATTATTATTATTTATTATTATTATTATTATTATTATTATTATTATTATTAGATTAATACTTTTTTTAGTATTATGTCCAAAAATATATTGTAACTTTAATAATAACATGAATAATAATAATTAGTATAATTATAATAATACGATGTTTAATAATTGTTATTAATTTTATTTGTTATTATTATCATTATTATTATTTTATGGTATATAATTGTAAAATAATTATTATAACAGTAATATTACAGTAATAACGATATTAATTAAATAATGATATAAATAATGATTATAAAAACGTTGTTATTGTTATTATTATTGTTATTACTATTATTATTGTAGTTGTTATTAGTATACATGTAGAAACATATATTGTAACTGCAATAATTGCAATAATAATGATAAAAATTGCAATCTTGATTATAATAATTGCAATAATGATGATAATGATGATGATAATGATGATAATAATGATGAAAACGATAATAATGATGTAATATATATAATAATGATGATAATAACAGTAATTTGTGTCCATATATAATAAAAAAGGTAAAAGAAAAAAAATTGAAAAAGTCGAAAAAGCGGCAAAATCTACCGAAATATAGCCTTTTGAGAGTAAACTCCAAAATGACGTTTTTTTCATTCATTTGATGATTCTGGCAATTATTAGGGTAATAATGATAATAATTCAGAATTCTTTAATCATGACATAATGATGATAAAATGAGAATAAGAGAGAATTTGGATAACTTTGATGATTATGACTATTATTACATATGCATTTTATATCTCATTATTATCATTATTATTTATTATTTATATTTATTATTATTAATACTTTAATTATTAGTATTATTGCCAAAAATATATTATAACTGTAATAATAACAATAATTATAATAAAAAGTATAATTATAATAATACGAATTGTTATAATATTGTTATTAATATTATTATTGTTATTATTATTGTTATTTCTATTATTATTGTAGTTGTTATTAGTATAGATGTAAAAACATATATTATACCTGCAATAATTGCAATAATAATGATAATAATTGCAATAATGATGAAAATAATTGCAATAATGAAAAATGAAAATGATGATGATAATGATGATATGATGATAATGATGATGATAACGATAATAAAGATGATAATCATGATAATAATGATGATAATAACAGGAATTGTGTCCATATATAATAAATAAGAAAGGTAAAAGAAAAAGAATAACAAAAGTCGAAAAAGCGGCAAAATCTAGCGAAATATAGCCTTTTGAGAGTAGACTCCAAAATGACGTTTTTTCCATTCATTTGATGATTCTGGCAATTATTAGGGTAATAATGATAATAATTACCAGAATTCTATTAATCATGACAATAATGATGATAAAAGTGAGAATACAGAGAATTTCGATAACATTTGATTATGATTACTATTATTACTATCATCATTATGATTATCATTATTATCATTATTATTATTATTATTATTATTATTATTATTATTATTATTATTATTATTTTAATTATTAGTATTATTTTCCAAAAAAATATATTAAAACTGTAATAATAACAATAATAATAATAATAAGTATAATTATAGTAATACGAATTGTTATAATATTGTTATTAATATTATTATCCTTATTATTATCATTATTATTATTTTTACTGGTAGTATAATTGTAAAAATAATTATTATAACAGTAATAATTACAGTAATAACGATATTAATTAAAATAATGATATAAATAATGATTATAAAAACGTTATTATTGTTATTATTATTGTTATTACTATTATTATTGTTATAGATGTAAAAAATATATTATAACTGCAATAATTGCAATAATAATGATAATACTTGCAATATTGATGATAATAATTGCAATAATGATGATAATGATGATGATAATGATGATGATAACGATAATAATGATGATAATCATGATAATAATGATGATAACAACAAGAATTGGGTCCATATATAATAAAAAGGTCTGAGGAAAAAAATCCCAAAAGTCGAAAAAGCGGCAAAATCTAGCGAAATATAACCTTTTGAGAGTCCAAAATGACGTTTTTTTCCATTCATTTGATGATTCTGGCAATTATTAGGGTAATAATTATAATAATTACCAGAATTCTATACATCATGAAAATAATGATGATAAAAGTGAGAATAAAGAGAATTTGGATAACATTTGATGATTATTACTATTATTATTATTATCGTTATTATGATCATTATTATCCTTATTATTATTATTACTATTATTATTATTATTATTATTATTATCGTTATCATTATTATTATCATTATTATTATTGCTTTAATTATTAGTACTATTGCCAAAAATGTATTTGAACTGTAATAATAACAATAATAATAATAATAAGTATAATTATAATAATACGAATTGTTATAATATTGTTATTAATATTATTATTATTATTATTATAATTATTATTATTTTTACTGGTAGTATAATTGTAAAAATAATTATTATAACAGTAATAATTACAGTAATAACGATATTAATTAAAATAATGATATAAATAATGATTATAAAACGTTGTTATTGTTATTATTATTGTTATTACTATTATCATTGTAGTTCTTATTAGTATAGATGTAAAAACATATATTAGAACTGCAATAATTGCAATAATAATGATAATAATTGCAATAATGATGATAATAATATCAATAATGATGATAATGATGATGATAATTATGATAATGATAATAATGATGATGATAACGATAATAATGATGATAATAATGATAATAATGATGATAATAACTGGAATTGTGTCCATATATAATAAAAAAAGGTAAAAGAAAAACAATCCCAAAAGTCGAAAAAGCGGTAAAATCTAGCGATATATAGCCTTTTGAGAGTAGACTCCAAAATGACGTTTTTTCCATTCATTTGATGATTCTCGCACTTATTAGGGGAATAATGATAATAATTACCAGAATTCTATTAATCATGACAATAATGATGATAAAAGTGAGAATAAAGAGAATTTGGATAACATTTGATGATTATTAGTATTATTACTATTATCATTATTATTATCATTATTATCATTATTATTATTATTATTATTATTATTATTATTATTATTATTGTTATTATTATTACTTGAATTATTAGTATTATTGCCAAAAATATATTATAACTGAAATAATAACATTGATAATAATAATAAGTATAATTATAATAATACGAATTGTTATAATATTGTTATTAATATTATTATTGCTATTATTATCATTATTATTATTTTTACTGGTAGTATAATTGTAAAAATAATTATTACAACAGTAATAATTACTGTAATAACGATATTTATTAAAATAATGATATAAACAGCGATTATAAAATCGTTGTTATTGTTATTATTATTACTATTATTATTGTAGTTGTTATTAGTATAATGATGATGATAAATGTGAGAATGAAGAGAATTTGGATAATATTTGATGATAATTATTATTATTACTATTATTATTATTATTATTATTATTATTATTATTATTATTATTATTATTATTATTATTATAATTACAATTATTATTATCATTATTACTTTAAATATTAGTATCATTGCCAAAAAATATATTATAACTGTAATAATAACATTAATAATAATAATAAGTATAATTAAAATAATACGAATTGTTATAATATTGTTATTAATATTATTATTGTTATTATTATCATTATTTTTATTTTTACTGGTAGTATAATTGTAAAATAATTATTATAACAGTAATAATTACAGTAATAACGATATTAATTAAATTAATGACATAAATAACGATTATAAAAACGTTGTTATTGTTATTATTATTACTATTATTATTGTAGTTGTTATTAGTATAGATGTAAAAACATATATTATAACTGCAATAATTGCAATAATAATGATAATAATTGCAATAATGATGATAATAATTGCAATAATGATGATAATGATGATGATAACGATGATAATGATGATAATCATGATAATAATGATGATAATAACAGGAATTGTGTCCATATATAATAAAAAAAAAAAGGTAAAAGAAAAAAAATCCCAAAAGTCGAAAAGCGGCAAAATCTAGCGAAATATAGCCTTTTGAGAGTAGACTCCAAAATGACGTTTTTTCCATTCATTTGATGATTCTGGCAATTATTAGGGTAATAATGATAATAATTACCTGAATTCTATTAATCATGACAATAATGATGATAAAAGTGAGAATAAAGAGAATTTGGATAACATTTGATGATTATTAATATTATTACTATTATCAATATTATTATCATTATTATCATTATTATCATTATTATTATATTATTATTATTATTATTATTATTATTATTATTATTATTATTATTATTACTTTAATTATTAGTATTATTGCCAAAAAATATATTATAACTGTAATAATAACAATAATAATAATAATAGGTATAATTATAATAATACGAATTGTTATAATATTGTTATTAATATCATTATTGTTATTATTATCATTATTATTATTTTTACTTGTATTATAATTGTTAAAATTATTATTATAACAGTATTAATTACAGTAATTACGATATTAATTAAAATTATGATATAATAATGATTATAAAAACGTTATTATTGTTATTATTATTGTTATTACTATTATTATTGTAGTTGTTATTAGTATAGATGTAAAAATATATATTATAACTGCAATAATTGCAATAATAATGATAATTATTGCAATAATGATGATAATAATTGCAATAATGATGATAATGATGATGATAATGATGATAATGATGATAATGATTATGATAACGATAATAATGATGATAATCATGATAATAATGATGATAATAACAGGAATTGTGTCCATATATAATAAAAAAAGGTAAAAGAAAAAAATCCCAAAAGTCGAAAAAGCGGCAAAATCTAGCGAAATATAGCCTTTTGAGAGTAGACTCCAAAATGACGTTTTTTCCATTCATTTGATGATTCTAGCAATTATTAGGGTAATAATGATAATAATTACCTGATTTCTATTAATCATGACAATAATGATGATAAAAGTGAGAATAAAGAGAATTTGGATAACATTTGATGATTATTAATATTATTACTATTATCATTATTATTATTATTATTATTATTATTATTATTATTATTATTATTATTATTATTATTATTATTATTACTTTAATTATTAGTATTATTGCCAAAAAATATATTATAACTGTAATAATAACAATAATAATAATAATAAGTATAATTATAATAATACGAATTGTTATAATATTGTTATTAATATCATTATTGTTATTATTATCATTATTATTATTTTTACTGGTAGTATAATTGTAAAAATAATTATTATAACAGTAATAATTACAGTAATAACGATATTAATTAAAATAATGATATAAATAATGATTATAAAAACGTTATTATTGTTATTATTATTGTTATTACTATTATTATTGTAGTTGTTATTAGCATAGATGTAAAAAATATATTATTGCAATAATGATGATAATAATTGCAATAATGATGATAATGATGATGATCATGATGATAATGATGATGATAACGATAATAATGATGATAATCATGATAATAATGATGATAATAACAGCAATTGTTTCCATATATAATAAAAAAAAGGTAAAAGAAAAAAAATCCCAAAAGTCGAAAAAGCGGCAAAATCTAGCGAAATATAGCCTTTTGAGAGTAGACTCGAAAACGACGTTTTTTCCATTCATTTGATGATTCTGGCAATTATTAGGGTAATAATGATAATATTAATCATGACAATAATGATGATAAAAGTGAGAATAAAGAGAATTTGGATAACATTTGATGATTATTAATATTATTACTATTATCATTATTATTATTATTATTATTATTATTGTTATTAATATCATTATTGTTATTATTATCATTATTATTATTTTTACTGGTAGTATAATTGTAAAAATAATTATTATAACTGCAATAATTGCAATAATAATGATAATTATTGCAATAATGATGATAATAATTGCAATAATGATGATAATGATGATGATAATGATGATAATGATGATGATAACGATAATAATGATGATAATCATGATAATAATGATGATAATAACAGGAATTGTGTCCATATATAATAAAAAAAGGTAAAAGAAAAAAATCCCAAAAGTCGAAAAAGCGGCAAAATCTAGAGAAATATAGCCTTTTGAGAATAGACTCCAAAATGACGTTTTTCCATTCATTTGATGATTCTGGCAATTATTAGGGTAATAATGATAATAATTACCTAAATTCTATTAATCATGACAATAATGATGATAAAAGTTGTTATTAGTATAGATGTAAAGATATATATTATAACTGCAATAATTGCAATAATAATGATAATTATTGCAATAATGATGATAATAATTGCAATAATGATGATAATGATGATGATAATGATGATGATAACGATAATAATGATGATAATCATGATAATAATGATGATAATAACAGGAATTGTGTCCATATATAATAAAAAAAGGTAAAAGAAAAAAAATCCCAAAAGTCGAAAAAGCGGCAAAATCTAGCGAAATATAGCCTTTTGAGAGTAGACTCCAAAATGAGGTTTTTTCCATTCATTTGATGATTCTGGCAATTATTAGGGTAATAATGATAATAATTACCTGAATTCTATTAATCATGACAATAATGATGATAAAAGTGAGATTAAAGAGAATTTGGATAACATTTGATGATTATTAATATTATTACTATTATCATTATTATTATCATTATTATCATTATTATTATTATTATTATTATTATTATTATTATTATTATTATTATTATTATTTTACTTTAATTATTAGTATTATTGCCAAAAAATATATTATAACTGTAAAATAACAATAATAATAATAATAAGAATAATTATAATAATACGAATTGTTATAATATTGTTATTAATATCATTATTGTTATTATTATCATTATTATTATTTTTACTGGTAGTATAATTGTTAAAATTATTATTATAGCAGTAATAATTACAGTAATAACGATATTAATTAAAACAATGTTTAAAGTTTAAAGTTTGGTTTGGATTCCATTTGATACAATGGATATTCTTGGTGTGACATACTGTCTGCTTGATTTTGCTCACGTGTGTGTCAGCTGCTGCTGACTCGGCGGAACCGAGTCCTTGCCCGCCGTGGTGCCCAGCCACAGCAATAACCTCCAGGCGACAATTGCAACTTCTCGCGCCTGGGCGGGGCGCGAACCGCCAACCCCTCGGATGAGAGGCCGACACGTTACCACTGTACTAGCCCGGAGGCTAAATAATGATTATAAAAACGTTATTATTGTTATTATTATTATTATTACTATTATTATTGTAGTTGTTATTAGTATAGATGTAAAAATATATATTATAACTGCAATAATTGCAATAATAATAATAATTATTGCAATAAGGATGATAATAATTGCAATAATGATGATAATAATTGCAATAATGATGATAATGATGATGATAATGATGATGATAACGATAATAATGATGATAATCATGATAATAATGATGATAATAACAGGAATTGTGTCCATATATAATAAAAAAAGGTAAAAGAAAAAAAATCCCAAATGTCGAAAAAGCGGCAAAATCTAGCGAAATATAGCCTTTTGAGAGTAGACTCCAAAATGACGTTTTTTCCATTCATTTGATGATTCTGGCAATTATTAGGGTAATAATGATAATAATTACCTGAATTCTATTAATCATGACAATAATGATGATAAAAGTGAGAATAAAGAGAATTTGGATAACATTTGATGATTATTAATATTATTACTATTATCATTATTATTATCATTATTATCATTATTATCATTATTATCATATTATTATTATTATTATTATTATTATTATTATTATTATTATTATTATTATTATTATTATTATTATTATTATTACTTTAATTATTAGTATTATTGCCAAAAAATATATTATAACAGTAATAATTACAGTAATAACGATATTAATTAAAATAATGATGTAAATAATGATTATAAAAACGTTATTATTCTTATTATTATTGTTATTACTATTATTATTGTAGTTGTTATTAGTATAGATATAAAAATATATATTATAACTGCAATAATTGCAATAATAATGATAATTATTGCAATAATGATGATAATAATTGCAATAATGATGATAATGATGATGATAATGATGATAATGATAATGATAACGATAATAATGATGATAATCATGATAATAATGATGATTATAACAGGAATTGTGTCCATATATAATAAAAAAAAGGTAAAAGAAAAAAATCCCAAAAGTCGAAAAAGAGGCAAAATCTAGCGAAATATAACCTTTTGAGAATAGACTCCAAAATGACGTTTTTTCCATTCATTTGATGATTCTGGCAATTATTAGGGTAATAATGATAATAATTACCTGAATTCTATTAATCATGACAATAATGATGATAAAAGTGAGAATAAAGAGAATTTGGATAACATTTGATGATAATTAATATTATTACTATTATCATTATTATTATTATTATTATTATTATTATTATTATTATTATTATTATTACTGTAATTATTAGTATTATTGCCAAAAAATATATTATAACTGTAATAATAATAATAACAATAATAATAATAAGTAGAATTATAATAATACGAATTGTTATAATATTGATATTAATATCATTATTGTTATTATTATCATTATTATTAAATTTACTGGTAGTATAATTGTTAAAATTATTATTGTAACAGTAATAATTACAGTAATAACGATATTAATTAAAATAATGATGTAAATAATGATTATAAAAACGTTATTATTGTTATTATTATTGTTATTACTATTATTATTGTAGTTGTTATTAGTATAGATGTAAAAATATATATTATAACTGCAATAATTGCAATAATAATGATAATTATTGCAATAATGATGATAATAATTGCAATAATGATGATAATGATGATGATAATGATGATAATGATGATGATAACGATAATAATGATGATAATCATGATAATAATGATGATAATAACAGGAATTGTGTCCATATATAATAAAAAAAAGTTAAAAGAAAAAAATCCCAAAAGTCGAAAAAGCGGCAAAATCTAGCGAAATATAGCCTTTTGAGAGTAGACTCCAAAATGACGTTTTTTCCATTCATTTGATGATTCTGGCAATTATTAGGGTAATAATGATAATAATTACCTGAATTCTATTAATCATGACAATAATGATGATAAAAGTGAGAATAAAGAGAATTTGGATAACATTTGATGATTATTAATATTATTACTATTATCATTATTATTATCATTATTATCATTATTATCATTATTATCATTATTATTATTATTATTATTATTATTATTATTATTATTATTATTATTATTATTTATTATTACTTTAATTATTAGTATTATTGCCAAAAAATATATTATAACAGTAATAATTACAGTAATAATATTATTATTATCATTATTATCATTATTATCATTATTATTATTATTATTATTATTATTATTATTATTATTATTATTATTATTATTATTATTATTACTTTAATTATTAGTATTATTGCCAAAAAATATATTATAACAGTAATAATTACAGTAATAACGATATTAATTAAAATAATGATGTAAATGATGATTATAAAAACGTTATTATTGTTATTATTATTGTTATTACTATTATTATTGTAGCTGTTATTAGTATAGATGTAAAAATATATATTATAACTGCAATAATTGCAATAATAATGATAATTATTCCAATAATGATGATAATGATTGCAATAATGATGATAATGATGATGATAATGATGATAATGATGATAATGATGATGATAGCGATAATAATGATGATAATCATGATAATAATGATGATTATAACAGGAATTGTGTCCATATATAATAAAAAAAGGTAAAAGAAAAAAAATCCCAAAAGTCGAAAAAGCGGCAAAATCTAGCGAAATATAGCCTTTTGAGAGTAGACTCCAAAATGACGTTTTTTCCATTCTTTTGATGATTCTGGCAATTATTAGGGTAATAATGATAATAATTACCTAAATTCTATTAATCATGACAATAATGATGATAAAAGTGAGAATAAAGAGAATTTGGACAACATTTGATGATTATTGATATTATTACTATTATCATTATTATTATCATTATTATCATTATTATCATTATTTTCATTATTATTATTATTATTATTATTATTGTTATTACTTTAATTATTAGTATTATTGCCAAAAAATATATTATAACTGTAATAATAACAATAATAATAATAATAAGATAATTATAATAATACGAATTGTTATAATATTGTTATTAATATCATTGTTGTTATTATTATCATTATTATTATTTTTACTGGTAGTATAATTGTTAAAATTATTATTATAACAGTAATAATTACAGTAATAACGATATTGATTAAAATAATGATTTAAATAATGATTATAAAAACGTTATTATTGTTAGTATTATTGTTATTACTATTATTATTACAGTTGTTATTAGTATAGATGTAAAAATATATATTATATCTGCAATAATTGCAATAATAATGATAATTATTGCAATAATGATGATAATAATTGCAATAATGATGATAATGATGATGATAACGATAATAATGATGATAATCATGATAATAATGATGATAATAACAGGAATTGTGTCCATATATAATAAAAAAATGTAAAAGAAAAAAAATCCCAAAAGTCGAAAAAGCGGCAAAATCTAGCGAAATATAACCTTTTGAGAGTAGACTCCAAAATGACGTTTTTTCCATTCATTTGATGATTCTGGCAATTATTAGGGTAATAATGATAATAATTACCTGAATTCTATTAATCATGACAATAATGATGATAAAAGTGAGAATAAAGAGAATTTGGATAACATTTGATGATTATTAATATTATTACTATTATCATTATTATTATCATTATTATCATTATTATCATTATTATCATTATTATTATTATTATTATTATTATTATTATTATTATTATTATTATTATACTTTAATTATTAGTATTATTGCCAAAAAATATATTATAACTGTAATAATAACAATAATAATAATAATAAGTATAATTATAATAATACGAATTGTTATAATATTGTTATTAATATCATTATTGTTATTATTAACATTATTATTATTTTTACTGGTAGTATAACTGTTAAAATTATTATTATAACAGTAATAATTACAGTAATAACGATATTAATTAAAATAATGATGTAAATAATGATTATAAAAACGTTATTATTGTTATTAGTATTGTTATTACTATTATTATTGTAGTTGTTATTAGTATAGATGTAAAAATATATATTATAGCTGCAATAATTGCAATAATAATGATAATTATTGCAATAATGATGATAATAATTGCAATAATGATGATAATGATGATGATAATGATGATAATGATGATGATAACGATAATAATGATGATAATCATGATAATAATGATGATAATAACAGGAATTGTGCCCAAATAAAATAAAAAAGGTAAAAAAAAAAAAATCCCAAAAGTCGAAAAAAGCGAAAAATCTAGCGAAATATAGCTTTGAGATGACTCCAAAATGACGTTTTTATTCATTGATGATTCTGGCAATTATTAGGGTAATAATGATAATTTAATTATGAATTCTTTTAATATGACAATAATGATGATAAAAGTGAGATAAAGAGAATTTGGATAACATTTGATGTTTATTAATATTATTATATTATCATATTATTTTTCATTTTTAAATCATTATTAATTCATTATTATCATTATTATTTTTATTATTACTATTATATTATTATTATTATATTATTTTTAAATTATTATCATTATTATTATTACTTTAATTATTAGTATTATTGCCAAAAAATATATTATAACTGAATAATAACAATAAAAATAATAATAAGTATAATAAAAATAAAATACGAATGGTAAATATTGTATTAATACATTTATTGGGTTATTATATCATTATATTATTTTTGCTGTAGTATAATTTTTTAAAATTTTAATTATAACAGTAAAAATTTACAGTAAAAAACAAATTTTAAATTTAAAAAATAATGATGTAAATAATGATATAAAAAACGATTATTTTATTATTACTGTTATTACTATTATTATTTATTTGTTATTAGATAGAGTAAAAATATATATTAACTGCAATTAATTGAAATAATAATGATAATTATTGCAATAATGATGATAATAATTGCAATAATGATGATAATGATGATATAATGATGATAATGATGATGATAACGTTTAATAATGATGATAATCATGATAATAATGATGATAATAACAGGAATTGTGTCATTATAATAAAAAAAAGGTAAAAGAAAAAAAATCCCCAAAAGTCGAAAAAGCGGCAAAATCTAGCGAAATATAGCCTTTGAGAGTAGACTCCAAAATGACGTTTTTTCCATTCATTTGATGATTCTGGTAATTATTAGGGTAATAATGATAATAATTACCTGAATTCTATTAGTCATGACAATAATGATGATAAAAGTGAGAATAAAGAGAATTTGGATAACATTTGATGATTATTAATATTATTACTATTATCATTATTATTATCATTATTATCATTATTATCATTATTATCATTATTTATTATTATTATTATTATTATTATTATATTATTATTATTATTATACTTTAATTATTAGCATTATTGCCAAAAATATATTATAACTGTAATAATAACAATGATAATAATAATAAGTATAATTATAATAATACGAATTGTTATAATATAGTTATTAGTATCATTATTGTTATTATTTTCATTATTATTATTTTTACTGGTAGTATAATTGTTAAAATTATTATTTATACAGTAATATTACAGTAATAACGATATTAATTAAAATAATGACGTAAATAATGATTATAAAACGTTATTATATGTTATTATTATTGTTATTACTATTATTATTGTAGTTGTTATTAGTATAGATGTAAAAATATATATTATAACTGCAATAATTGCAATAATAATGATAATAATTGCAATAATGATGATAATAATTGCAATAATGATGATAATAATGATGATAATGATGATGATAACGATGATAATAATGATGATAAAAACAGGAATTGTTCCATATAATAAAAAAAAAAAGGTAAAAGAAAACAAATTCCAAAAGTCGAAAAGCGGCAAAATCTAGCGAAATATAGCCTTTTGAGAGTAGACTCCAAAATTACGTTTTTTCCATTCATTTGGTGATTCTGGCAATTATTAGGGTTTAAATTTGATAATAATTACCTGAATTCTATTAATCATGACAATAATGATGATAAAAGTGAGAATAAAGAGAATTTGGATAACATTTGATGATTATTAGTATTATTACTATTATCATTATTATTATTATTATTATTATTATTATTATTATTATTATTATTATTATTATTATTATTATTACTTTAATTATTAGTATTATTGCCAAAAAATATATTATAACTGTAATAATACAATAATAATAATAATAAGTATAATTATAATAATACGAATTGTTATAATATTGTTATTAATATCATTATTGTTATTATTATCATTATTATTATTTTTACTGGTAGTATAATTGTAAAAATAATTATTATAACAGTAATAATTACAGTAATAACGATATTAATTAAAATAATGATATAAATAATGATTATAAAAACGTTATTATTGTTATTATTATTGTTATTACTATTATTATTGTAGTTGTTATTAGTATAGATGAAAAAAATTGCAAAAGGTGTTTTAAAATGATTAAATGATAAAATTTAAAAAGGGGGAATAATGTAAAATATGAAAAAAAAGGGAAGTCATAAATTTAAAAAAAAAAGGTAAAAGAAAAAAAAAAAAAGCGAAAAAAAATTAAAAAAAATTTTTTAAAAACCCCAAAATACTTTTTTTTATTATTTAGATTTAATTATTAAAATATATAAAAACCCAATTTTAATTGAAAAAAATAAAAAAATAAAAAGAAATTTGGAAAAATTTTTTATTATTAATTTTTATTAATTATTATTATCATTATTTTATTTTTTTTTTTATTATTTTTTTATTTTTAATTTAATTATTTTTTTTTAAATTTATTATTAAACAAATTATTAAAATTTTCCAAAAATATTTTAAAGGGAAAAAAATTTAAAAATAAAAATAAAAAATTATAATAATAAATTTTATAATAGTTATTAATTTATTTTTATTTTTTAAATTTTTTTTTTTTTAAAGGGATAATAAAAAATAATTATTTTAACGAATAATTACAGAATAAGATTTTAATAAAAAATTTAAAAAATTTAAAAAAAAGTTAAGAATTTTTTTTAATTTTTTAAAAGGAAATTTTAGGAAAAAAAATTTTAAATAATAATTCAAAAAAAATTAAATTTTGAATATGGAATTTTAAGGGAATAATGTATAATAAATATAATATGAAATAATGATGGAAAAGATAAAAATGATAAATTGATAAAAATGGATATAAAAAAATTTTCCTTTAAAATAAAAAATTTAAAAAAAAAATAAAATAAAAAAAATTAAAATTTATTTTAAAAATAAAATGACTTTTTATTTTATGTTTCCAATTATTAGGGAATAATAAATAATAAATTTATTAAATTAAATAAGATGTAAATGAAATAAAATTTGGAAAATTTTGGGGAATTTAGTTATTAATTTAAAAATTTAAAAATTTTTTTACATTATAAATATTTAAAATTTTGTAAAATTTTTAGTTATAAATTTAATTTATTTAAAGTTTTATTTTATTAAAAAATATAAAGTAAAATAAAAAAAATAATAAAAATTTTTAATAATGAATTTTTAATTTTTTAAAATTTAAATATTGTTATTTTTATTTTTTTAAAAAATTTTTTGTTAATAAAAAAAATTTTATAACATTTAATAAAAAATAAAACATTTTAAATTTAAAAAATGTAAAAAAAAATTTTTTAAAAAACGAAAAATTTTTGAAATTTTTGATTTTAAATTAAAAATTTTTTTTAAAAAAAATTATTAAAAAAATTTTTTAAATTCAAAATTTTAAAAAAAATTTGATAAATGAAAAAGGAAAAAAATTGAAATATGTAATAATATAAAAAAATTTTTTTAAATATAAATAATTTTTAAAAAAAATAAAAAAAAAATAATTTTAAAATAAAAAGTTTTTTTTATTTTTTTAAAAAAAAAAATTTTTAAAAAAAAAAAAAAAATTTTTTTTAAAAGTAAAAAAAAAAAAAAACAAATTTTAGTTTTTAAATAAAATTTAAATTAAAAATTTTTTAAAACTTTTTATTTTTTATTATTATTTTATTTTTTTTAAAAAAATTTATTTTTAAAAAAAAAATTAATAAAAATAAATAAAAAATTTAAATTAAATTAAAATTTTTTTTTAAATTTTTTTTAATTTTTTTTTTTTTAAATTAAAAAATTTTTTAAAAAAAAAAAAAATTAAAAAAAAAAATAAAAATTTAAAAAAAAAAAAATTTAAAAAAAAAAAATTTTTTTAAATATATTTTTTTTAAAAATTTATGAAAAATTAATTTTTAATCATTTTAAATTATGTTTTTTAAAAAAATTTTATAAATATAATTTTAAGATAAATAAAATAAATTTTAAATTTTTTTAAATTTAATTTTTAAATTTATTAAAAATTATTTTTTAAAAAAATTTTTTATTTAAAAAAATTTTAAAAATTTAATTTTTTAAATAAATTTTAAAAAGAAAAAAAAAAAATTTGAAAAAAATTTTTTTTGGGGGTAAAATTATAATATTTTTATTTTTTTTTAAATAATTTAAAATAAAAATTTTTTTATAATTTTTTTTTTTTATTTTTTTAAATTATATAATTATAATAAAATATTTTTTAATTTTTTTTTTTTTTTTAAAAAAATTTTATAATTTTAAAAAAAAAAAAAAATTTTAAAATAAAAAAAATAAAAAAAATAAAAAAAAAAATTTTTTAAATATTTTTTTAAAAAATTTTTTTTTTTTTTTTTTTTAAATTGATAAAAATTTTTAAAAATTTTTAAAAATAAAAAAAAAAAAAGATTTTAAATTTTTTGGGTTTTGATTTTAAAAAAAAATTTTTAACTTTTTTAATTTTTTTTTTTAAATTTTATTATTTTTATTTTTTTAATAATAATTAAATTAATATAAAGAAATATTGAAAAAATAAAATGTAAAATAATAATAATAAAATTTTAAAAATTAAAAAATTTTTAAAAAAAGAAAAAAAAATGGAAAAAATTGAAAATTTTTTTAAAATAAAAAATTTTTAAATTTTTTAAAAAAAAAATATAAAAAAAAATTTTTAAAATTTGAAAAAAGAAAATTTTGGTTTTAAAAATTTAAAAAAATTTTTTTAAAATATTTTTCAAAAAAATTTATATTTAAATTTTTAAAAATTTTTAATTTTTTAAAATTTAATATTTTAAAAATATGAAAAAATATTTTAAAAAAATAAAAAAAAAAAAAAAAATAAAAAAAAAAAAAACAATTAAAATTAAAATTTTAATAATAAAAATTTTTTTAAAATTTTTTTTTTTAAATAATAAAAAAAAAATTAAATTTTTATTTTTTTAATTTTTGAAAATTTAAAAAAAATTTAAAAAATTTTTTATAAAAAAATTTTAAATAAAATTTAAAATAGAAAATATTTTTTTTTTTTAAATTTTAAATATTTAAAATTATTTTTATATTTTTATTTTTTAATTTTTTAAAATTTTTTTTAAAAAAATAAGAAAAAAAAAAAAAAAAAAAAAAAAAAAAAATAAAATTTAAAATAAAAAAAATTTTTTTTTAAAATTTTTTTTAAAAAAAAATTTTTAAAAAAAAAAAAAAACCAAAAAAAAAAAAAAAAAAAAAAATTTTTAAAAAATTTTAAATAATGATGTATAAGAAATTATTAATATATAAAAACATTTGATAAAAAATATATAATAAGTAAAAAAAAATTTTGGATATTAAAAAAAAATTTAAAAAAAAAAAAACCCCAAAAGTAAAAAGGGAAAATTAAAATATTTTAGTAGAAAAAAATTTTTTCCTTTTTTATTTTTGGGAATTTTTGGGGAAAATGATAAAAATTATAATTCAAAATGAAATAATATGAAAAAATAGAATAAGAAATGGAAAACATTATGAATGATTTTTATAATTTTATTAAAAGTTTCTTTATATATAAAATTTAAAAATTTTTTTTTTTTTAAAAATTAAAATTTTTAAATTTTTAATGAAAAAAAATTTTTCGAATTCAATAATAAAAAATTTAAGAAATATAAAAATACAAATTTTTTAAAAATTTTTAAAAAATTTTTTTTTAAATTTTTTATAATTTTATTTTTGGGTAAAAATTTAAAAAAATTATTTTTAAAGAATATTCATAAAAAACATTTTTAAATTAAAAATATTATTAAATATATATTTAAAAATTTTTTTTTATTTTATTCTTAATTATATTTTTGATTTATATTATAGATTAAAAATATATATTAAAGAAAATTAATAAAATGATAATTTTTAAAAATTTATGTAAAAAAAATTTTTTATATTTTTGAGTAAAAAAATTTTAAAAAAAATTTAAAAAAAAAAGGGATAAATATGTAAAATATGATAAAAAAAAGGGTTTTTGTTTATTTTAAAAAAATTTAAAAAAAAATAAAAAGTGAAAAAAAAAATTACGAAATATGTTTAGAAAATCCAAAATGAGTTTTTATTTTTTTAATTTTTTGGAAATTGGGAATAATGATAATTTTATAAAATTTTTTAATATGAAATAATAAATAAAAGTGAGAAAAAGGGAAATTTGGAAAAAAAAGGATTGTTTTAAAATTTTAAAAATTTAAATTTTTTTAAATTTTTTAAAGAAATTAAATTAATTTTAAATTTTTAAATTTTTTATTTATTTTTTATTTTTATTCCAAAAAATATATTTATTTAATTTAAAATAATAAAAAATAAGTAAAAATAAAGAATTTTAAAAATTTTTGTTTTTAAATTTATTTTTTATTTTAATTATTATTATCTTTTTTTATAATTGAAAAAAAAATTATTATAAAAATAATTAAAAATAAATATTATTAAAAAATATTAAAAAATATTTAAAAAAATTAAATTTTGTTTTTATAGTAAAAATTTATTTTTTAAATTTTTGGTTTATATGATTAAAAAATTATTATAATCAAAAATTAATTAATGTTAATTATTGAAAATATTTTAATAAGAAAAATAGTAAAAATAAAAAAATTGAAAATATATGTTGATAAAATGTATATTGAAATAATATGAAAATAAAAAATTGTTTATAAAAAAAAGGGTAAAAAAAAAAAAACCCAAAAGCAAAAAAAGGGAAATTAAAAAAATTTAAAACCCCCCCAAAATGATTTTTTATTAGATTTTTGGGAATTTATTAGGGTTTTAAAAAAATTTTTAAAAATTTTTAATTTTAAAAATTTTGTAAAAGGGGAAATAAAAAAAAAAAAAAAAATTTAAAAAAAAACAATAAAATTTTTTACTTTTTTTTAATCCCAAAAATATTTTTAATTAATTATTTTTTTTAAATTATTTATTATTATTTTATTAAAATTTTTTTTTTTTAACAAAATTATAGTTTAGAAAAAAAATTTTTAAATGTAAAAAAAAAAATAATATTATAAAAACTTTTTGTTATTATTATTTTTTATATTTTTTTTATTTTTATTGTATAATGAAAAATATAAAAATGAAAAATTAATTTAAATAAAATTAGGGAATAAGATATAATAAAATAATGATTTTTAATGTTTATAAATATATTGTAATTTTATGTAACATAAAAATGATGAAAATTTATAAAAAATATATATAAAAATTTCCCATATTAATAAAAAAAAAGGTAAAAAAAAAATTAAAAAATTTAAAAGGGAAAATAGAAATAAGTTTTAGAGTAGATAAAATGAGTTTTTTATTTTTGATTTTCGGAATTTTTAATAATAAAAAAGGAAAAAAAAATTCCAAAATGAAAAAAATGGAAAAAAGGGTTTGGATCCCCGAGTTTCCATTATTATATTTTTTATATTATTTTTTATATTTTTTTTTGTTTTTTTTTTTTTATTTATTTATTATAATTATTATTATTATTAGTAATTATAGTGTATTACTTTTAATTATTAGTATATTGCTCAAAAATAGATTATAACTGTAATAATAACAATAGTTAATAATAATAAGTATAATTAAATAATACAATGGTATAAATTGTTAATGTAATATATATTGTTCTATTATTATCATATTCATAGTCTACTGGTAGGTATTAATTGTA
The DNA here is from genome assembly GCF_015228065.2 of Penaeus monodon. Classification (NCBI taxonomy): domain Eukaryota; kingdom Metazoa; phylum Arthropoda; class Malacostraca; order Decapoda; family Penaeidae; genus Penaeus; species Penaeus monodon. The sequence goes on along the minus strand of NW_023649037.1, from coordinate 22,848 downwards.
AAACTACTTATTATAACAGTAATAATTATCAGTAATAACGATATTTATTAATTGAAATAATGATATAAATAATGATTATAAAACCGTATTCTTATTATTATTGCTTACTATTATTATCGGCGTTGAAGTATAGATGTAAAATTATATTATTATAACTGCACTAATGCAATAATAATGATAATATTGCAATAATGATGATAATATTGCAAAGAATGATGATAATGATGATAGATAATGATGATAATGATGATAATGATGATGATAAGGATAAAATGATGATAATCATGATAATAATGATGATAATACAGGAATTGTGTTCCATAATAATAAAAAACAGGTAAAAGAAAAAAAAATCCCAAAAAGTTCGAAAAAAAGCGGCAAAATTTGCGAAAATAGCCTTTTGAGAGTAGACTCCAAAATGACGTTTTTTTTCCATTCATTTGATGATTCTGGCAATTATTAGGGTAATAATGATAATAATTCCAGAATTTCTATTAATCATGCCAATAAATGATGATAAAAAGTGAGAATAAAGAGGGAATTTGGGAAACATTTGAGATGATTATTGATAGTTATTATCTATTATCATTCTTATTATCATTATTCTATTATTTTATTATTATTATTATTAATATATTATTTATTATTATTATTGATATATTATTATTATAATTATTATTATTACTTTAATATTAGTATTATTGCCAAAAATAATTATAACTGTAATAAAACAATAGTAATTAATAATAATATAATATATAATACTAATTGTTATAATATGTCTATTAGTATTATTAGTGTTATATTATCATTATATTATCTACTGGTAGTATAATTGTAAAAATAATTATTATAACAGTAAAATCATTAATAACGATATTAATTGAAATAATGAATAAAAATAATGATTATAAAAAACGTTATTATTGTTAGTATTATTGTTTATTACTTATTATTATTGTAGATTCTATTAGTATAGATGTAAAATTATATATTATAACTGCAATAATTGCAATAATAAGGATTAATAATTGCAAGATGATGACAACTAATGCAATAATGAGATAATGATGATGATAATGATGATACTGATTGATAATGATGATGATAACGATAATAAGATTATAATCATGATAAATAATGATGATAATAACAGGAATGTGTCCATATATAATAAAAAGAAGAGTTAAAAGAAAAAAAATCCCAAAAGTCGAAAAAAGCGAGCAAAATCTTGCGAAATATAGCCTTTTGAGAGTAAGACACAAAATGACCCGTTTTTCCATTCATTTGATGATTCTGGCACTTATTAGGGTAATAATGATAAAATTACAGAATTCTATTAATCATGACAATTAATGAGATAAAAGTGAGAATAAAGAGAATTTGGATAAAAACATTTGATGATTCTTGATATTATTACTATTATCATTATTATTATCATTATATTATTATATTTATTATTATGATTACATATTATTATGATTATTTTATATATTATTTTATCGATATGACTTTAATATTAGTATTATTGCCAAAAAAAAATATATTATAACTGACTAAAACAATAGTAATAATAATAAGTATACTATAATAATACTAATGTTATATATATTGTCTATTAATATTATTATTGTTATTATTATCATTATATTATTTTCTACTGTAGTATAATTGTAAAAAGTAACTATTAAAACAGTAATAATACAGTAAAACGATATTAATTGAAATAATGAATAAAACTGATTATAAACGATTATTGTTATTATATTATACTATTATGTATTTGTAGTTGTCTAGTTATAGATGTAAAATTTATTATTGAACTGCAATATTGCAATAATAATGATAATAATGGCAACATGATGAAATAATTGCAATAATGATGCTAAGATGATGATAATGAATGATAATGAGATAATGATATGATAAACGATAATAATGATATAATCATGATAATAATGATTGATAATAACAGGAATTGTGTCATATATAATAAAAAAAGGTAAAAGAAAAAAAATCCCACAAAAGTCGAAAAAGCGGCAAAATCGTGCGAAATATGCCTTTGGAGAGACTCCAAAAATGACGTTTTTTTCATTGTCATTTGATGATTCTGGCAATATTAGGGTAATAATGATAATAATTACCAGATTCTATTTAACATGACAATAAGATGATAAAAGAAACTTGAGACATAAGAGAATTTGGATAACATTTGATGATTATGAATTATTACTCTTAATCATTATTAATTATCATGATTATTATTATATTATTACTATTATTATTATTATTATTATTATATTATTATATTAATAAATTATTACTTTAATATTAGTATTATTGCCAAAAAAATCTTAGTAACTGTAATAATAACATATAGTCATAAACTAAGATAATTATTAATAATACTAATTGTATTAATATTGTATTAATATGATTATTGTTATATATCATATTATATTTATACTCGGTAGTATAATTGAAAAAATAATATTATAACAGTAATATATTACAGTAATAACGATATTAATTGAATAATGATGCTAAATAATGATGATAAAAACGGTTAGTTATGTATTTATATTGTTATTTACTATTATTATTGTAGGTTATTCGTATAGATGTAAAATTATATATATAACTGCAATTAATGCAAAATAATAATAAGATAATTGACAAATAATGATGATAATAATTGCAATAAGGATGATAATGATGATGATAAAGAGATAATGATGATAATGATGATGATAACGAGCATAATGATGATAATCATGTAATAATGATGATAATAACAGGAATTGTTGTCCATATATAATAAAAAAAAAGGTTAAAGAAAAAACACCCAAAAGTCGAAAAAAAGCGGGCAAAATCTTGCGAAAATATAGCCTTTTGAGAGTAGACTCCAAAATGACGTTTTTTCCATTCATTGATGATTCTGGCAATTATTCGGGTAATAATGATAATAATACCAGAAATTCTATTAATCATGACAATAATGATGATAAAAAGTGAGAATAAAGAGAATTTGGATAACAATTGATGATAACTGATTATTATTACTAGATCAGATTATTATCCATTATTTTATGATTATTATATTATTATATTATTTTTATCTATTATTATTATTGATTATTATTCATATTATTATCTACTTTAAATTATTAGTATTATGCCAAAAAATAATTATAAACTGCTAATCATAACAATAGTAATAATTAATAAGTTTAAATTATAAAATACTAATGTGTTATAAATCTGGTATTTAATATTATATTGTTATTATTCATTAATATTAGTTTTACTGGTAGATAATTATAAAAATAATTATTTAAAACAGTAATAAATTACAGTAATACCGAAGTAATTGAAATAAAATGATATAAATAAGATTATAAAAACGTTATTATGTTATTATTATGTTATTACTAGGATTATTGTAGGTTTATTAGTAATAGATGTAAAATTATATAGTATAACTGTAATAATTGCCAATAATAATGATAATTAATCAATAATGATGACAATAATTGCATAATGATGATATGATGCGATAAGAGGATAATGATGATAAGGATGATGATGATAACGATAATAATGATGATAATTCAATGAGAATAAGATGATAATGACAGGGAATTGTGTCCATATATAATAAAAAAAAAAAGGAAAAGAAAAAAAATCCCAAAAGTCGAAAAAGCGGGCAAACAATCTTGGAAATATAGCTTTTGAGCGTAGACTCCAAAATGACGTTTTTCCATTCATTGATGATTCTGGCCAATTATTAGGGTAAATAATGAATAATAATTACCAGAATTCTATTAATCATGGTGGACAATAATGATGATAAAAGTGAGAATAAAGAGAATTTGGGATAACATTGAGATTATGATATATTATATTATCATAGTATTATCATATTAGTATTATTATAATCTTCTTATTATTATTATTAATTATTAGATTATTATATTTTATTATTATTATTATTATTATTACTTTCATTATTAGTATACTGCCAAAAAAATATATATAAAAGCGTAATAATAACAATAGTAATTAATAATAAGTTAATTATATAATACTAATTGTTATAATATGTTATTAATATGATCATTGTTGTGATTATCCATTATTATTATTTTCTAGGTCGTATTAATTGTTAAAAAAATAATTATTAACAGTAATAATTACAGTGAATAACGAATTATTGAAAATAATGATATAAATAATGATTATAAACGTTATTATGTTATTAGTATTGTATTACTATTATTATTGTAGTGTTATTAGTATAGATGTAAAAATTTATATATTATAACTGCAATGAATGGCAAAATAATGATATAATGCACATGATGATACTAATTGCAAAATGTGATAATGATGATGATATGATTATAAGATGATAATGATGATGATAACGATAATAATGATGATAATCATGATGATAATAACAGGAATGTGGCCAATATAATAAAAAAAAAGGTAAAAGAAAAAAAAACCAAACAGTCGAAAAAGCGTGCAAAATCTAGGGACTATAGCCTTTTGAGAGTAGACTCCAAAATGACGTTTTTTTCCATCCTTGATGATTCTGGCAAGTTATTAGGGTAATATGATAATAATTTACCAGATCTTTAATCATGACAAATAATGATGATAAAAGTGAGAATAAGGAAATTTGGATAACATTGAGGATTATTGATATGATTATCTATTATCATTAATATTATCATTATTATGTATTATTATTATTATTATTATTATTATGATTTATTTATTAGTATTATTAGTATTACTTATTATTATTAGTATTAGTATTATTATTTAAATCTTGTATATTTGGCCAAAAAATATGATAAACGGTAATAATAACAATAGTATTAATAATAAAGTATAATATAAAGTAAAAAAAAATCCAATTGTATATAATATTGTTATTAATATTATTATGTTATAGTTCATTATTATTATTTCTACTGGTAGTATAATTCGTAAAATAATATTATAAACAGAATAATTACAGTAATAAACCCCGTATTAATTGAAATAATGATATAAATAATGATTATAAAACGTTATATTGTTATTATTAGCTGTATTACTATTATTATGTAGTTGTATAGTTATAGATGTAAAAACTATATATTATAACTGCAATAATTGCAAAAAATGATAAATAATTGTCAATAATGATGATAATAATTGCAATAAAATAATGATGAAATGATGATGATAATGATGATATGATGTAATGAGATGATAACGATAATATGAGATAATCATGATAATAATGATGAACTAACAGGAATTGTGTCCATATATAATAAAAAAAAAGGTAAAAAGAAAAAAAATCCCAAAAGTCGAAAAAGCGGCAAAATCGTGCAAATATAGCCTTTTGAGAGTAGATCCCAAAAATGACGTTTTTTCCATTCATTTGATGTCTCTGGCAATCTTAGGGGTAATAATGATAATATTACCAGAAATCTATTAATCATGGACAAAATGATGATAAAAGTGAGGAATAAAGAGAATTGGATAACAGTTGATGGATTATTTGATATAGTACTATTATATTATTATGATAATTTATTATATTATATTATGATATTGATTTATTATTAATTATATTATTATTATTATTATCTATTATTATTATTATTATATTATTACTTTAATATTAGTATTATTGCTCAAAAAATTTTATAAACTGTAATAATAACAATAGTAATAATAATTAAGTATAATAATGATAATACAATGTTACTAAGATTGTTATTAATATGATTATGTTATTAATATAATTATTATTATTTCTACTGGTAAGTATAATTGTAAATAATTATTAAAACCTTGTCATAATTTACAGTAAAACGATATTAATTGAAATAATGTATAAATAATGAATTATAAAACCGATTATTGTCTTATTATGTTATGCACTATGATTATTGTAGTGTTATTAGTATAGAGATAAAATTATATATATAACTCAATAATTGCAATGAATAATGATCATAATTGCAATAATGATGATAATAATGTGCACATAATGGATGATAATGATGATGATTAATGATGATAATGATGAAATGATGATGATAAACGATAATAATGATGATAATCATGATAATAATGATGATAATAACATGGAATGTGGTCCATTAGAATAAAAAAAGGTAAAAGAAAAAAAATCCCAAAAGTGCGAAAAAAGCGGCAAAATCTTGCTGAATATAGCCTTTGAGAGTAGGACTCCAACATGGACGTTTCTCCATTCATCTAGAGATTCTTGCAATGATAGGGTAATAATGATTAATAATTACCAGAATTCTATGAATCAGACAATTAATGATGATAAAAGTTGAGAATAAAGAGAAATTTGGATAACAATTTGATGATTATGGATATTATTACTATTATCAATTATTAGTACATTATTATTATTATCTATTATTATTATTAGTATTATATTATTATGATTACTTTATTATTAGTATTAGTAGATTAGTATTCTATGATTATTACTTTAATATTAGTATTATGCCAAAAAAATATATATAACTGTAATAATAACAATGTAATAATAATCAAGTTATAATATAATAATACTAATTGTTATACTATTGTAATTAATATTATATTGTTATTATTATTTCATATTATATTCTACTTGGGTAGTATAATTGTAAAAATAATTATTATAACGTAATAATTACAGTAATAACTATATTAATTGAAATAATGATATAAATAATGATTATCAAAAAACGTTATTATGTTATTATTATTGTCTTACTATTATTATTGTAGTTGTTAGTCGATAGATGTAAAAAATTATATCTTATAACTGCAATAAATTTGCATAATAATGATTAATAATTTCAATAATGATGATAAATAATTGCATAATGATGAGATGATGATGATAATGAGATAAATGATGATAATGATGATGCTAAACGATAATAATGATGATAATCAGGTAATAATGATGATAATAAACCGGGAATGTGTCCATACTAGCAATAAAAAAAAAAGTTAAAAGAAAAAAAATCCCAAAGTCGAAAAAGCGGCAAAATCTGCGAATATCCTTTTGAGGAGTAGACTCCAAAATGACGTTTTTTCCATTCATTGAGATTCTGGCAATTATTGAGGGTAATAATGATAATAATTCCAGGAATTCTATTAATCAATGACCCTAAGAGGATAAAAGTGAGAATAAAGAGAATTGGACAACATTTGATGATAGTATATTATTACTATATCATATATTTACCTTATTATTATTATTATTATTAGTATTATTATATTATATTATTCATTATTATTATTTTATAATATTTTATATTAGATTACTTTAATTTTAGATTATTGCCAAAAAATATATTATAACTGTAATAATAACAATTAGTAATAATAAGAAGTATAATTATAATAATACTAATTGTTATAATATTGTTATTAATATTATTATTTATTATTATCATTATTATGTTCTACTGTAGTATAAGTGTAAACATAATTATAAAACAGTAAATAATTTACAGTAATAACGATATTAATTGCAATAATGATATAAATAATGATCATAAAAACGGTTATGTTATTATTATTGTATACTATATTTATGTAGTTGTGATTAGTAAGAGTAAACTTATATTATTATAACTGCAATAATTGCCAATAATCAGATAATAATTGCAATAAAATGATGAAATAATTGCAATAATGATGATAATGATGATGATAATGATGATAATGATGATAATGATGTGATAACGATAATAAATGATTGTAATCATGATACTAATGATGATAATAACAGGATTGTGTCCATTATAATAAAAAAAGGTAAAAGAAAAAAAATCCCAAAGTCGAAAAAAGCGGCAAAATCTTGCGAATATAGCCTTTTGAGAGGTAGGACCTCCAAAAATGGGACGTTGTTCCATCATTTGATGATTCTGGGCAAATTAGGGAATAATGATAATAATTACCAGAATTCTTATAATCCTGGGACAAAAATGAGGATAAAAGGGAGATAAAGAGAAATTTGGATAACATTTGAGGATTATTGTATATTACTATTATCATTATTATTGATCATTATTATATCTTATTATTATTATTCTTATTCTATTTTTATTTTATTATATTTATATTATTATTATTATTATTATACTTTAATTATAGGTATATTGCCAAAAAATATATTGATAAACTGTAATAATAAACATAGTAATAATAATTAAGTATAATGTAATAATACTAATGTATAATATTGTTATTAATATTATTATGTTAGTCTTATCATTATTATTATTCTACTGGTCGTATAATTGTTAACAAATAATATATAAAAAAAAAACAAAAGTAATAATACAGTAATAAACGATATTAATTGAAACTCATGATATAAATAATGATTATAAAAACGTTATTATTGTTATTATTATTGTATACTATTATTATTGTAGTCTGTATTAGTATAGATTGTTTAAAAAATAATATATAACTGCAATAAATTGCAACAATAAGATAATAATTGCAAGAATGATGATAATAATTGCAATAAAGATGAATAATGATGAATAATGAGTGAAATGATGATAATGTGATGATATCGTAAAATGATGATAATCATGAAAAATGATGTAATAACAGGAATTGTGTCTCAATATAATAAAAAAAAGGTAAAAGAAAAAAAAAATCCCAAAAGTCGAAAAAAAGCGGCAAAATTTGCGAAAATATAGCTTGAAGGAGAGACTCAAAAATGACGTTTTTCCATTCATTTGATGATTCTGGCAATTATAGGTAATTACTGATAATAAGTACCAGAATTTATAATCATGACAATAATGATATAAAAGTGAGAATTAAAGAGAATGTGGATAATCATTTGAGGACTTATTGATATTATTACTCTTTCAATATTATTATCATTAGTATTATTATATATTATTATATATTATATTAGTATTATTATATTATTATTATTATTATTATTATTATTATTATTACTTTAATTATAGTATTATTGCCAAAAAAAATATTATAACGTAATAATAACGATAGTAATAATAATAAGTAAATTATAATAATACTAATTGTTATAAATTGTTATAATATTATTATTGTTATTACTCCATATTATTATTCTACTGTAGTATAATTGTAAAAATAATTATTAAAAGTAATAATTACAGTATACGATTTTAAATTGAACTAATGCTCAATAATGATTATAAAACGTATATTGTTATATATGTTATTACGATTATTATTGTAGTTGTATAGTATAGATGTAAAAATTATATATGATAACTGCAATATTGCAATAATAATTGATAATTAATTGCAATAATGATGATAATAATTGCACAATGATGATAATGATGATATAATGAAATAATGATGATAATGATGATGATAACGATAATAATGATTGATAATCATGGATAATAATGATGAAATAAAGGAATTGTTTGTCCATATTAAATAAAAAAAAAGGTAGAGAAAAAAAAATCCCCAAAAGTCGAAAAAAGGGCAAAAATCTTGCGAAATATAGCCTTTCGAGAGTAGACCCCACAATGACGTTTTTTTCCAATTCATTTGATGATTCTGGCAGTATTAGGGTATAATGATACTAATTACCAGATTCTATTAATCATGACAATACATGGATGATAAAAGTGGGAATAAAGAGATTTTTTATAACATTTGATGATTATTGATATTATACAGTATCATCTTATTAATTATTATGATTATATGATTATTCTTATTATTATTATATTATTATTATTATATATATTATTATTATTATTATATTACGTGAATTATTAGTATAGTGCCAAAAATATATTATAACTGAATAATAACAACGTAAATAATAATAAGTATAATTATAATAATAACTAATTGTTATATATTGTGTATTAACTTATATTGTTTTATTATCATTATTATAGTTCTAATGGTAGTATATGGTAAAAAAAAAAAAATAATATTATAACAGAATAATACAGTAATAAACGTATAATGAAATAATGATTATAAATAAATGATTATAAAAACGTTATTTTTTTATATTATTGTTATTACTATTATATTGTAGGTTGTTATAGTGTTATAGATGTAACATTATATATTATAACTGCAATAATTGCAATAATAATGATAATAATTGCAATAATGAGGATAATAATTGCAATAATGATGATATGATGATGATAATGATAGATAATGATGCATAATGATGATGATAAACGAGAATTAATGATGATAATCATGATAATAATGATGATAATAACAGGAATTGTGTCCATATATATATAAAAAAAAAGGTTAAAGAAAAAAAAATCCCAAAAGTCGAAAAAGCGGCAAATCTTGCGGAAATTATAGCCTTTTGAGAGTAGACTCCAAAATGGACGTTTTTTTCCATCATTGATGATTCTGGCAAATGATTAGGGTAATAATTTTAATAATTACCATTATTCTATTAATCATGAAAATAATGATGATAAAAGTGAGAATAAGAGAATTTGGATAACATTGATGATTATTTGATAGTATTACTATGATCATTCTTATTATCATTATTATTATTATTTATTATTAGTTATTATTATTATTATTATAGTATTATTATTATATTATATTATTTATTCTTATTAGTATTTACTTTAATATTAGATTATTGCCAAAAAATATATATAACTGGACTATAACATCGTTGATAATAATAAGTATAATTCTAAAATACTAATGTTATAATATTGTTATAATATTCATTATTGTAGTATTATCATTTATTATTATTTCTTACTGGTAGTATAAATTGTAAAAATAATTTTATAACAGTAAAATAATTAACGTAATACGATATTAATGAAATAATGATATAAATAAGATTATAAAAACGTTATTATTGTTATTATTATTATTATTACTAAATATTATTGAGTTGTTATTAGTAAGATGTAAAAATTAGATATGATAACTGCAATAATTTTTACAATAATAAGGGGATAATAATTGCATAATGAGGATAAATATTGCAATAATGATGATAATGAATGATAATGATGATATGATGGATGAGAACGAGACTAATGATGAAATCATGATATAATGTGATAATAACTAGAATTGTGTCCAGTATATAATAAAAAAAAGGTAAAGAAAAAACATCCCAAAAGTGAAAAGCGGCAAAACTTGCGAAATATTAGCCTTTTGAGTAGTACGACTCCAAATGACGTTTTTTCCATTCATTTGATGAATTTCTGGCAAATGATTAGGGTAATAATGATAATAATTACCAGAATTCTATTAATCCATGGAACAATATGATGATAAAAGTGAGAAAAAGAGGGAATCTGGATAACAATTGATATTATGATATATTACTTATTATCATTATTATATCATTACTATTTTATATATTAGTATTATTCTTTTTATTATTATATTCTTATTATTATATTATTATTATATTAGTATTATTAAGATTATTAACGTTAATTATTAGTATATTGCCAAAAATATATTATAACTGTAATAATAACAATAGTATAATAATAATTATAATATAATACTATAATTGTTATAATATGTTAATTAATATCAGTGATTGTTTTATTTTCCGTATTATTTTTCTACTGGTAGTTAATTGTAAAAATAATTATTATAAACAGTACTAATACATTAATAAGATATTAATTGAAATAATGATATAAATAATGATATAAAAACGTTATTATTGTATTATTATTGTTTATACTATTATATGTCAGTTGTTAGTATATATGTAAAAATTATAAAACATTATAACTGCAATAATTGCAATAAGAATGAATAATAATTGCAAATAATGATGATAATAAATTGCCAATTAATGATAGATAATGATGATGATAATGATGATAATGATGATCATGATGATGATAACGAAATAATGAGATAATCATGATAATAATGATGATAATACAGGAATTGTGTCCATATATTAATAAAAAAAAAGGTAAAAGAAAAAAAATATCCCAAAAGTCGAAAAAGCTAGGCAAAATCTGCGAAATATAGCTTGGAGAGTTAGACTCCAAAATGACGTTTTTTCCATTCATTTGATGATTCTAGGCAATTATTAGGGTAGTAATGATAATAAGTACCAGAATTCTATTAATCATGACAATAATAATGATGATAAAGTGAGAATAAGAGAATTTGGATCACATTGATGATTATGATATTATTACTATTATCATTATTTATTAGCATATATTAGTCTTATTATATTATTATGTATTAGATTATGTCTGTATTATTATGATTATTATTATTATTATTATTATTATTACTTTAATGTATAGTATTATGGGCCATAAAAATATATTATAAACTGTAAAAACAATAGTAGATAATAATAAAGTATAATTATAATAATACTAATTGTTAAATATTGTATTATATTATTATTGTATTATTATCATTATTATATTTTCTATGGTCGGATAATTGTAAAAATAATTATTTAAAAACCAGTAATAATTACAGTAATAACGATATTAATTGAAATAATGAGTATAAATAACGATTATAAAAACGTTATTATTTTAGTGTGATGTTATTAATATTATTATTGTAAGTGTTATTAGTATAGATGTAAAAGATATATATAACTGCAATAATGCCATAATAATGATAACATTGCAATAATGATGATAATTAATTGCACTATTATTGATAATGATGATGATAATGGATGTAATGATGATAATGATGATGATAACGATATAATGATGATAATCATTATAATAATGATGATAATTAACAGAATTGTTTGTCCCATATATAATAAACAATAACGTAAAAAGAAAAAAAAAATCCCAAAAGTCGAAAAAAAGCGGCAAAATCTTGCGAATATAGCCTTTGAGAGTAGACTCCAAAATGACGTTTTTTCCATTCATTTGATGATCTGGCAATTATTCGTGTAATAATGATAATAAATTACAGAATTCAATAATCATGACAATAATGATGATAAAAGTGAGAATAAAGAGATTTGGAAAATTTGATGAGTTTGATATTATTAATAGGATCATTATTAGTATCCTTTTTCGTTATTAGATTATTATTATTATTATATTATTATATTATTATCTTATTATTATTATTATATTAGGATTTATTATACTTTAATTATTAGTATTATATGCAAAAAAATATATTATAACTGTAATAATAAAACAGTAGTAATAATAATAAGGCTAATTATAATCATACTAATTGGGATAATATGTTATTAATATTATTATTGTTATTATATCATTATTATTATTTCTATTGGTAGTATAATTGTACAAATCATTCATTCTAACAGAATAATTACAGTACTAAACGATATAATTGAAATAAATGATTATAAATAATGATTATAAAAACGTGATATTTTCTTATTATTATTGTTATACTATTATTATTGTCGTTGTATTAGTATAGATGTAAAGTTGATATATTATAATTGCAATTAATTGCAATAAATAATGATAATAATGCAATAATGATGAAATCAATTGCATAATGATGATACTGATTGATAGATAATGATGAAATGATGAGTGATAACGATAATAATGATGCAATCATGGATAATAATGATGATAAATAAACAGGAATGTGTCCTATATAATAAAAAAAAAGTGTAAAAGAAAAAAAATCCCAAAAGTCGGAAAAAGCAGCAAAATCTTGCGAAATATAATAGCCTTTTGAGAGTTGACTCCAAAATGACCGTTTTTTCCATCATTTGATGATCTGGCATATTAGGGTAAATTAATGATTAATAATTACCAAAATTCTATTAATCCATGGACATAATGATGATAAAGGGAGAATAAAGAGGAAAGAGAATGTGGATAACATTTGATGATTATTGATATTATTACTATTCTCATTTATTATTATATTATTATTCTTATCTTATTTGTATTATTATTTATTGTTATATTATATATTATTATATTATTATATTATTATTATATACTGTCATTATAGTATTATTGCCAAAAAAAAAATATATTAAACTGTAATAATAACAATAGTAATAATAAGAAGTATAATTAGAATAATACTAATTGTTATAATATTGTTATTAATATTATTATGTAGTATTATCATTATTATATTTCTATGGTAGTAATTCAATTGTAAAAATAATTATTAACACAGTAATAATTACAGTAAATAACGATATAATTGAAATAATGATATAAATAATGATTATAAAAAAATGTTTTATTATTGTATTATTATGATACTATATTATTGTAGGGGTTTGTTTTATTAGTATAGATGTTAAAAATATCTATTATAACTGCAATAATGCCAATAATAATGATAATAATTGAAATAATGATGATAATAATTGCAATAATGATGATAATGATGATGATAATGATGATAATGATGATATGAGATGATACCGATAATAATGATGATAATCATGATAATAAGGATGATAATAACATGGAATCTGTGTCCATATATAATAAAAAAAAAGGTAAAAGAAAAAAAATCCCAAAAGTCGAAAAAAAGCGGCAAAATCTTGCAAATATTAGCCTTTGAGAGTAGACTCCAAAATGACGTTTTTTCCAGTCTTGATGATTCTGGCAAATTATAAGGGTAATAATGATACTAATTACCAGAAATTCTATTATCATGACAATAATGATGATAAAAGTGTAGAATAAAGAGAATTTGAAAACATTTGATGATTATTGATATTATTAATATTATCATATTATTTATAATTATTATTATTATATTATGTATTATTATTATTAGATATTATATAGTATTATTATTATATTATTATTATTATTATTATATTATGTACGTTAATTATAGATTATGCCAAAAAAGACTATAACTGTATACTCAACAATAGTAATAATAAGAAGTATAATTATAATAATACTAATTGTTATAATCTTGTTATTAATTTATTATTGTTATTATGTATCATTATATTATTTCTACTGCGTAGATAATGTAAAAATAATGATTATAACAGTAATAATTTACAGTAATAACGATATAATTGAAATAATGATGTAAATATAGATTCATAAAAACGTTATTATTAATTATTATGTTTTATATTATTATTGTAGTTGTTCTTAGTTAGATGTAAAATTATATATTATAACTGCAATTAATTGCAATAATAATGCTAAAATTGCAATAATGTGAGATAATTGCAATAATGATGATAATGATGATGATAATGGAATTAATGATGATAATGATGAGATAACGATAATAAATGATGATAATCATGATAATAATGATGAATAACAGGAATTGTTTGTCCATATATAATAAAAAAAGGTAAAAGAAAAAAACTCCCAAACGTCGAAAAAGCCGCAAAATCTTGCGAAAATAGCCTTTGAGAGTAGACTCCAAAAATGACGTTTTTTCCATATTGATGATTCCTGCAATATTAGGGTAAAGAATATTAAGTAATTAACCAGACTTCTATTAATCGACAAATAATGATGAGTAAAAGTTGAGAATAAAAGAGAATTTGGATAAACAATTGTATGATTATGGATATTATTACTTATATCATTATTATGATTCCTAAGTTTTATTATATTATTATTAGATATTATTATTATTATTATTATTATTATTATTATTATTTTATTATTATTATATAGTATTATTATACTTTAATTATTAGTATATTGCCAAAAAATATATTATAACGTATAATAACAATGTAATAATAAGAAGTATTAATATAATAATACTAATTGTATAATATTGTTTATTAAATTATATTGTTATATATCATTATTATTATTTCTATGGTAGTATAATTGTAAAAATAATTATTATAACAGTAATAATTACAGTACTAACATATAATTGAATAATGATATCAATAATGATTTAAAAACGTTATATGTTATTATTATGTTATTATATTATTATTGTAGGTGTTGTTATTAGTATAGATGTAAAATTATATATTATAACTGCAATAATTGCAATAATAATGATAATAATTGCAATAATGATGTAATAATTGAATAATGATGATAATGATGATGATAATGATGATAATGATATAATGATGATATAACGATAATAATGATGATAATCATGATAATAATGATGATAATAACAGAATTGTGTCCATATATAATAAAAAAAGGTAAAGAAAAAAAAATCCAAAAGTCGAAAAAGCGGCAAAATCTTGCGAAATATAGCCTTTGAAGTAGACTCCAAAATGACGTTTTTTCCATTCATTTGATGATTTTGGCAGTATTAGGGTAATAATGATAATAATTACCAGAATTCTATTAATCATGACAATAATGATGATAAAAGTGAGAATAAAGAGAATTTGGATAACATTGATGATTATTGATATTATTACTATTATCATTATTATTATCATTATTAATATTATTATTATATTTATATTATTATTATTTATTATTATTATTATTATTATTATATTATTATTATTATTTATTATTACTTTAATATTAGTTATATGCCAAAAAATATATTATAACTGTAATAATAACAATAGTATATGAATAAGTATAATTATAATAATACTAATTGTTATAATATTGTTATTAATATTATATGTTATAATTATCATTATTATTATTTCTACTGGTAGTATAATTTAAAAAATAATTATTAAAACAGTAATAATTACAGTAATAACGATATTAATTGAAATAATGATATAAAATAATGATTATAAAAACGTTATTATTGTTATTAATATTGTTATACTATATTATTGTAGTTGTTATTAGTATAGATGTAAAAATTATATATATACTGCAATAATTGCAATAATAATGATAATAATTGCAATAATGATGATAATAATTGCAATAATGATGATAATGATGTTGATAATGATGATAATGATGATAATGATGATGATAACGATAATAATGATGATAATCATGATAATAATGATGATAATAACAGGAATTGTGGTCCCTATATAAAAAAAAAGGTAAAAGAAAAAAAAATCCCAAAAAGTCGAAAAAGCGGCAAAATTCTTGCGAAAAATATTAGCCTTGAAGTAGACTCCAAAATGGACGTTTTTCCATTCATTTTTATGATTCTGGCAATTCTTTAGGGAATATGATAATAATTACCAGAATTCCATTAATCATGACAATAATGATGATAAAAGTGAGAATAAGAGAATTTGGATAACATGTTGATGATTATTGAATTATTACTATATCATATTCTTATCATTATTATTATAGTTATTCTTTTATTATTCTTATTATTCTTAATATTCTTCTAATTATTATATTATTATTATAGTATTATTTCTTATTATTATTTTATTATACTTGAATTATTAGTTATTATTGCCAAAAAACTATATTAAACGTAATAAACAACAATAGTATAATAATAAGTATAATTATACTAATACTAATTGTCATTAATATTGTTATTAAATATTATTGTTATTATTTATCAGTTATATTATTTCTACGGTAGTATATTGTAAAAAATAATTATTAAACAGGAATAATTACAGTAATAACGATATAATTGAAATAATGATATAAATAATGATTATAAAACAACGTTATTATTGGATTATTATTGTTTTACTTCATATTATTGTAGTTGTTATTAGTATAGATGTAAAATTATATATGATAACTGCAAATAATTGCAAGAAAATGATAATAATTGCAATAATTGATGATAAAATTGCAATAATGAGATACTGATGAGATAATGATGCTAATGATGATAATGATGATGCTAAACGACAATAATGATGATAAGTCCATGATAAAATGATGATAATAACAGGAATTGTGTCCATTATAAAAAAAAGGTAAAAGAAAAAAAATTCCCAAAATTCGAAAAAGCGGCAAAATATTGGAAAGTATAGCCTTTTGAGATGTAGACTCAAAATGACGTTTTTCCATTCATTTGAGCTTCTGGCAATTATTAGGGTAATAATGATAATAATTACACAGAATTCTATTAATCATTACAATAATGATTATAAAAGTGAGAATAAAGAGAACATTTGGATAACATTGAGTTATGATATTATTATATATCATTATTATAACATTATGATATCTAAATTATTATTATTATATTATTATTATTATTATTATTATTATTCATTATTATTATATATTATTATAACTTTAATTATTAGTATTATGCAAAAAATATATTATAACTGTAATAATAACACTAGTAAATAATAATAATGTAGAATTATAATAATACTAATGTATAATATGGTATTAATATTTATTATCGTTTATTATTATCATTATTTTTTTTAATTAAAATATCTCTGGTAGTATAATTGTAAAAATAATTACGTAAAACAGGAATAATTCCAGTAATACGAGATTAATTGAATAATGATATAAATAATGATTATTAAAAACGTATTATTGTCTTATTATGGTTAATACTGAGATTTATTGTAGTTGTTATTAGTATAGATGTATTAAATTATATATTATTAACTGCACTAATGCAAATAATAATGTATTTAGTAATGCCAATAATGATGATAATAATTGCAATTAATTGATGATAACTGATGAGGCGAAGATCGTAATGATGAATAATGCTGATTGGATAACGATAATATGATGGATAATATGATCATAATGATGATATACACAGGAATGTGCCATAGATAAATAAAAAAAGGGTAAAAGAAAAAAAATCCCAAAAGTCGAAAAAGCGGCAACATTCTTGCGAAATATAGCCTTTTGAGCATGTAGACTCCAAAATGACGTTTTTTCCATTCATTTGATTGATTCGGCAATGATTAGGGTAATAATGATAATAATTACCCATAATTCGTATAATCATGACAATAATGCATGATGAAAAGTGAGAATAAAGAGAATTTGGATAACATTTTGATGATTATTGATATTATTACTATTATCTTATTATTATCATATTATTATTATTATTATTATGATTAGTATTATTATTATATTATTATTATTATTATTTATTTATTATTATTATTATTATTACTTTAATTATTAGTAGTATTGCCCAAAAAATATATTATAATCGTAATAATAACAATAGTATAATTAATAAGTATAATTATCAATAATACTAATTGTTATAATATTGGTATTAATATTATTATTGTATTATTATCATTATTATTATTTATGTAGTATAATTGTTAAAAAAATTATTTAAAACAGTAATAATACAGTAATAACGATATGAGTTGAACACATGATAAAAATTAATGATTATAAAACGGTATTATGTTATTTATTATTGTATTACTATATGTATTGTAGTTGTTATGAGTTATAGATGTAAAATTATATATTATAACTGCAATAATGCAATAATAATGATAATAATTTGCAATTAATGATGATAATAATTGCGATAATGATGATAATGATGATGATAATGATGATAATGATGATAATGATGATGATAAACGATAATAATGATGATAATCATGATAATAATGATGATAAGAACAGGAATTGTGTTCCAAATTAATAAAAAAAAGGTAAAGACAAACAATCCCAAAAGTCGAAAAAGCACGGCAAAATCTTGCGAAAATATAGCCTTTGAGAGTAGACTCCCAAAATGACGTTTTTTCCATTCATTTGATGATTCCATGGCAATGATTAGGGTAATAATTGACTATAATTACCAGGAATTCTATTAATCATGACAAAATGATGATAAAGTGAGAATAAAGAGAATTGGATAACATTGATGATTATGGATACGTATTTACTTTTATTATCATTATTATTATCATTTATTATTATTATATTATTATTATTAGTATATTATTATTATATTTATTATTATTATTATTATTATTATTATTATTATTATATTAGTAACTTAATTATTAGCTATTATGCCAAAAAAATATATCTATAACTGTCAATAACAATTAGTAATAATAATAAGTATAATTATAATAATACTAATTGTTAGAATATTGGTTTATTAATATTATTAGTGTTATTATTATCATTATTTATTATTTCTAATGGTAGTTATAATTGTAAAAAATAATTATTAAACAGTAATAATTACCAGTAATAACGATATTAAATTGATAATGAATAAATAATGATTATAAAAAACGTGATTAGTGTATTATTATATGTTATTACTATTATATTGTAGTTGTTCTTAGTATAGAGTAAAATTATATATTTATAACTGCAATAATTGCAATATAATGATAAATAATGCAATAATGATGATAATAATTGCAATAATGATGATAATGATGATGAAATGATGAGCGGTAATGATGATAATGATGATGATAACGATTAAATAATGATGAGAATCATGATAAATAATGATGAAATATAACAGGAATTGTGTTCCATATATAATAAAAAAAGGTAAAAGAAAAAAAAAATCCCAAAAGTCGAAAAAGCCAAGGCAAAATCTTGCTGAAATATAGCCTTTTGAGGAGTAGACTCCAAAATGACGTTTTTTTCATTCATTTGATGATTTGGCAATTATTAGGGGAATAATGATAATAATTACCAGGAATTCTAGTAATCCTGACAATAATGATGATAAAGTGAGAATAAAGAGAATTGGATAACATTTGATGATATTGAATTATTACTATTATCATTATTATTTATCATTATTATTATTATTTGATTATATTATTTATTATTATTTATTATTATTATTATTATTATTTTATTATTATTATATTACTATTCTTATTATTATTACTTTAATTATTAGTATTATTGCCAAATAAAAGATATTATAACTGTAATAATAACAATATAATCACAATAAGTTATTAAGTATAAAATACTAATGTAATAATATTGTTATTAATATTATATTGTTATATTATCATCTATTATTATATTTATAATGGTAGTATAATTGTAAAATAATTATTAAAACAGTAAGAATTACAGTACTAACGATATAATGAAATAATGATATAAAATGATTATACAAAAACGTTATTATTGTTATTATTATTGTTATACTATTATCTATGTAGGGTGTATTAGTATAGATGAAAAATTATATATTATAACTGCAATAATTGCAATAATAATGATAATAATTGCAATAATGATGATAATAATTGCAATAATGATATAATGATGATGATAATATGATATGATGATAATGATGATGATACTATAATATGTGATAATCATGATAATAATATGATAATACAGGAATTGTGTCCATATATAATAAAAAAAAGGTAAAAGAAAAAAAATCCAAAAGTCGAAAAGCGGCAAAATCTAGCGAAATATAGCCTTTTGAGAGTAACTCCAAATGACGTTTTTTCCATTCATTTGATGATTCTGGCAATTATTTAGGTAATTATTATCATAATTACCAGAATTCTATTAATCATGGACAATAATATGATAAAAGTGAGAATAAAGAGAATTTGGATAACATTTGATGATTATTAATATTATACTATTATCGATTTTATTATCATTATTATATATTATTATTATTATTATTATTATTATTATTATTATTATTATTATTATTATTTATATATTATTATTATTATTATTATTATTTAATTACTTAATATAGTTATTGCCAAAAAATATATTATAACTGTAATAATAACAATAATAATAATAATAAGTATAATTATAATAATACTAACTGTTATGATATTGTTATTAATATTATTATTGTTATTATTATCATTATTATTATTTTTACTGGTAGTATAATTGTAAAAATAATTATTATAACAGTAATAATTACAGTAATAACGATATTAATTGAAATAATGATATAAATAATGATTATAAAAACGTTATTATTGTTATTATTATTGTTATTACTATTATTATTGTAGTTGTTATTAGTATAGATGTAAAATTATATATTGTAACTGCAATAATTGCAATAATAATGATAATAATTGCAATAATGATGATAATAATTGCAATAATGATGATAATGATGATGATAATGATGATAATGATGATAATGATGATGATAACGATAATAATGATGATAATCATGATAATAATGATGATAATAACAGGAATTGTGTCCATATATAATAAAAAAAGGTAAAAGAAAAAAAATCCCAAAAGTCGAAAAAGCGGCAAAATCTAGCGAAATATAGCCTTTTGAGAGTAGACTTCAAAATGACGTTTTTTCCATTCATTTGATGATTCTGGCAATTATTAGGGTAATAATGATAATAATTACCAGAATTCTATTAATCATGACAATAATGATGATAAAAGTGAGAATAAAGAGAATTTGGATAACATTTGATGATTATTTAAATATTTATTATCTATTATCTTTATTATTATATATTATTATATTATTATTATATTATTATTATTATTATTATATATTATTATTATTATATTATTATTAGTATTATTATATTATTATTATGTATTATAATATTATTATGTATTATTATCATTATAATTATTAGTATTAATTGCTAAAAAATATATTATAACTGTAATAATAACAATAATAATAATAAATAATATAATTATAATATATAAACTGTTATATATGTTATTATATTATTATTGATATATTATCATATTATATTTTTACTGTAGTATAATTGTAAAATAATTATTATAAAGTAATAATTCAGTAATAACGATATTAATTGAAATAATGATATAAATAATGATTTAACTATTATGTTATTATTGTTATATATATATTGTATTTATTTAGATATATGTAATAATAGATAATAGATGATAAATATATTATATATATAATTAG
>NW_023649035.1:0-6553 GCF_015228065.2 Penaeus monodon | reverse complement strand
CCCCTTTTTCCACGGAGAGTGCGGTGTTCCCTTTTAGGAAATCTTTTCTTTTCTAATTATGGGGTTTTGGGACCACACTATTTGGGCTGCTTGCCCCCCAGGGGTGGGTAGGCAATCGATGGAAGTTCCTTGCCCAGGGAAAAACCCCCGGGCCCGGTGACTCTAACCCTCTAAATCAGTTTGCCGTCGTGACAGTTTTTGAGTCCATGCTCTAACTACTCGGCCCCCGGGGCCCTTTAATATTAATGTATATGTATATTATATAATAAATATTATTTTATATCTATATCATTCTATGTGGGTGTGTGTGTTTGTGTGTGGTATATGTATATGTTTTAATAGTATATTATATATAAAATATATATAATATATAATATAATGTATATATATAAGTGCTGCCCCGCGCGCGCGCGGGGGGCGTGTGTGTGTGTGTGGGGGTGTGTGGGGTGTGTGTAGTATTATTAGATAAAGGGTGTGTGTGTCTGTATAAGTGTGTGTGGTGTGTGTATTTTAATATAGTAATAAGGTGTGTGTGTCTGTATAAGTGTGTGGTTGTGTGTGTGTGTGTGTGTGTGTGTGTGTGTGTGGGGTGTTTTTTGGTGTGTGTGTTGTGGGTATATATATATATACATAATATATAATATTATAATAATATATATATTTATATTATTATATTTTACATTATGTGTATGATATACTAATATATCTGCAGTGTAATATATATATATAATATAAAAATTATATATATTAATATATATATATATTTTTTTCTTTATAATATAGTGTATGCATAATCTATATTATCTGCAGTGTAATATTAAATATAAATCACTATCATCTCCCTATATATTATATATTTTTAATATATATATATATATATATATTTATATCTTTCTTTTCTTTTTTTTTTTTTCTTTTTTTTTTTTTAAGTGCCCTGTCCTTCAGGACGTGGCGATCAGGGATTTCCATGATTTTTGGCAATTAGACGGGGTTTGCCGTTGCCTTCCCCCGGGTTTTTTTTTTATGGGATCACCATCTCGTTTCCCCGTAGGGGGACGCATACTGGGCTGGCTTGCCTCCAGCGGCTAGTAGGAAAGAGGTGAAGGTCCTTGCCAAGGGGAAAAACGCGCCGGCGGACCGAAAACCCTCGAACCCAAATTCCTCGTGACGTCATGAGTCCGTTGCTCTAGCCACTCGGCCACCGCGGGCCCAAATATCTATGTCTATATATATATATATATATAAATTTTTAAAATATATAATTAAAATTTATATATATATATATATAATAACGGCATCATATTGAATATGAACACAACACAAACACGCACACAAACACCCACACCACACACACACACACCACACCAAAAATAATATAATATTTTAAAATTTTTATATATTTTATATATTATACATATATTTATGTATGTAGTATTTTTATATTACACAGATTATTAAAATTTAAATAATACATAATTCATACATATATAAAAAAATTGTATATAATAGTTATATATGTTTATTTTTTTTGTATTATGTGTTGGTGTATATAATATTATAATATATTTTAAAAATTTTAATATAATTTAATATTTTAATATTAATTTGGGGTTTTTATGACACACACACCAACATATATTAAAATAAATATTTTATATATATATATTTTTAATATATTTTATATATATATATAGATGTATAATAAATATATATATAATATATATATTTATATATATATATATTATTATTATTTGTGTGTGACAAAAGACACCCTATATAAATATAATAAATATTTTTTAATATATAATTATATAATATATAGAGTATTAATATATTAATACAAACCAAACCACACACACACAACACACACCACACACCACACACCACATTATTATATATTATATATGTGGTGTGTGTGTGTGGTGTGGTGTGGGTGTGGTGGTTTTTGGTTGTTGTTATGTGGGGGTAGTTACATTATATATATATATATTAATTATATATATTATTATATTATATATAATATATGTGTGTTTGTGGTGGGTGGGTGTGGTGTGTGTGTGGTGTGCGTGGTGTCCATACACCACACCAAAAATATATATATAAATTTAATAAAAATTTTATTATAATAAAATTAGTGTGTTTTTGGTGTGTGTGTGTGTGTGTGTATGTATGCAAAATATATATAATGTGTGTGTATATATTTATATTATTTAAAACTTATTATTATCCAATATTATTGTATTAACATGTATGTTTGTATTGTATATTTATTTATATATATAATTTTATTTTATTCTTATAATCTATATATCTAACACACACAGAAATAATAACATATGAAGTATATGTAAAAAAAATTTTAATACTTAATGAAAAAAATAAATCAAAAATAATTTTTGTAATAATAAAAATAAAATAATAAATAAAAATTTATGATAATAATAAAAATTAAAAGGATAATAAAGATTATAGAAATTGATGCAATGATAGTAATAAAATTTAATATAATGAAATAATAATTTAATAATAATGTAAGATAAAAAGATAATAGTAATAGTATATAGATTTTGATAATATTATGATATAATAACGTAACAATAATGGTAAAATCGTAACGATAGTAAAAGAAAATTTTAATAATGATAGTTTAAAGATGGTATTAAAAAAAATAAATAATATAATAATAAATAAAATAAAATAATAATAATAATAATAAAAATAATAATAAAAAATAGCAAAAATAATGATAATAATAATAAAAAAATAATAAAAATAATAATAAAAAATAATAATAATAATTTAATAATAATAACAACAATAATAATAATGATGAAATATAAATGTAAGCATAACAAAAAAAAATGATGATGATGAAATGAATAATGATTTATCGACAATCCTTGATAAAGAAAAGAATTTGATTTAAGAAAAAGATCGAAACAGAACTGATAATAATTTCTTTTAGGAAGTTTCAAAAAAAGCGTTGCTGTGATGGGCTGTTTAAATTTGAGATGTGATCATTTTATTATTACTATGGTTATTTTTATTATTTTATTATTTTTTATTTTTATTATTATTTATTATTATTATTATCATTATTATTATTATTTTTGTTTTTATTTCTTTAATAACCAGGACTGTGTTCGATTTTTTTGTTTTCTGCTTTTGACAATTTTTATTATTTTGTTAAGGAAGGGTTTTATGTGAATCAAGAACCGGTCAACCCGACGTAAAAGAAAACAATATTTGTTTAAAATTTAAACAAAAAACAAAAAATCGTACACGAACGAAGGTAATGAATAAAAAAGGGCTGTCAAAAATAAACAAAAAACAATTGACAAACAAGAAAAAATAAAAGAGAAAAACTTTTCCAATATAAACAAAAATCAATGATCCTCAGGAAACGTAAACAGAGAGAAAAAAATAAAACAAAGAGAAAAAAATTCAAAATAAACAAAAAACCCAATGATCGATACGAAAAAGGTAAACAAAAAGAAAAAAAAAATCCAAAATAAACAAACCCAAACACTATCGAACACGAAAAAAGTAAACAAATAGAAAAAAAATATCAAAATAAAAAACCCAATTTATCAATACACAGACAATGTAAACAAAAAAGAATTTTCGTCAAAAAAAACAAACCCAAAAAAGAAACATGAAAAAAAATTAAAAGAATTGGAAAAATGCAAAAACAAGGGCTCCCCCAGTGGCAAAAAATTTAAAACCATTATTTATGAAAATGCGTCATCGACTTTAAACCATTTCTAACACAAGAGAAATTTCTCATATTCTCCAAAAAACACGTAAAAATATTGTTAATAGTGATAAAAACGATAATTTTGATGTTTTTTTTTTTTGTAGTGGAAAAGTATCTGATCTGGAACTATCTGAATGGGAAAAAACGATGAGATTTAATTGATAAACGATGCAATGGCGAACGAGAGGGGGTATCGATTTTCATCATAACAAAAAACGGAAATTGGTGAAAAAGAGTAAAAATAATAATAATTTATATAATAATAATAGCAAAAAAATGCAAAGAAATAATAAAGTAATAATAATGATGATGGGAATAATAAAAATAATGATTAATAATATTGAGTAAAATAATAAAGATTAATTTTTAATGTTTACATTCCCATTCCCCCCTCTTTAACCATCGCCAAAAAAGGAAAAAAATGAAAAAAAGACGATAAAGATAATAAGATAAAGATAAATGACATGATTTGGTCCTTTTTACTATCACCCAACAACATTGAAATAACTATTTTTTCAAAACACATAAGATAAAATGCTAAAAATTAAAAAATACTAAAAACAATAATTTTCAGCAACTATTTTTCCCAAAAACAAGAGAAGGGGAGAGTGACCCAGTAAATCCCACCCGGCACCCGGCCCAATGTCTGCGTGGTGCGTGCAAAGTTTTGTTAGTGTTCAGATATCCATTAATATCGTTTTACTAAAACTGCAGTGTGTTTTCATTGTCTCTGTGATTGATTGAAGAGCATTTTCAGATATGCCGATTGATTAGTAACTCGTTAAATTTATGGCTGCTTTTATTGTTCAATGAATATTCCCGATTGAAATAAACCTTCCCTCCCCCCCTCCCCCTCCCCCCCCTTATTATTTTTTTTTAATCAGTTGCATCAGATAACTTTTATCCAGACATTCTACCCCCCGCCCCTCACCCATCCCCCCCTCCCCCCTATCCCTCCAACCCGGGCCCCTGGGCTCCCGTCTCCCGCCTGACCCCCCCTCCCCCTCGCCCTCCTCCCTCCCTCCTACCCTCTATCCCGACTTCCCTCCATTCTGCATGAGCATGAAAGTTGCAAGGCCCATTGGGGTGCAATAAGGGTGATGTTGCTTTTATGATATCATATATGGGCTGCAATTGGGATCGTTATTATGTCTGTTACATGTTACGCTTATTACTATATCTGTTATAACTTATGATAATAATATTAATAATATTGGTACTGATGAGATAAATATGAGAATAAGGATATTAGTGATAAATGAAAATGATAACCGCAAATGTAATGATATTCATAGTAATAACAATAATCATAACAGCAGTAATAACGACAATGCTAATGATAATGCAAATAACAAAAATCACAATGATAATAACAATGATAATAGCAGTGATGATCATAATAATGCTACTAATGCTAATAACAATGAAAAAAATGATAATAATAAATATGATGATAATAAAAATGATAATAATGACAATAATGACGGAACTACTGCTACTAATGACAATAACAATACAATACTTATAATAATAATGAAAAAAATAAAGATAATAATGATAAAAAGGAAAATAATAGCAACTATATTAACAATACTAATATTCCTAATTATGTCATTCGTTAGTATAAGTCTTACCAATTATCACCCCAATTTACGCATACAATTAATTACCTTTAAGTCACAAGGAATATCATTTCAGGCGTAATATATCCATTTTACATTACAATGAAAAATCTTTGGCCACAAAGATTTTTTTTTGAGCCGGACGGACGGTCGAAAGAAACAAAAGCAGAGTTATAATAACATGTTGATAATAGTAATGATGATAATGATGATAGTAATAGCAATGGAAATGATAATGACAATAATGTTGATTATAATAATGAATATAGTAATGATTGGTGATAATGATAACGATAACAATATAAATGGTGATGATGATGATGATGATGATGATGATGATGATGATGATGATGATGATGATGATGATGATGATGATGATGATGATGATGATGATGATAATAATGATAATGATAATAATAATAATAATAATAATAATAATAATAATAATAATAATAATAATGATAATAACAATGATAACAATAATTACAGCAACACTATCAATAACAATATTAATAATAATAATAAAAAAAAATAATGATGATGATGATGATGATGATGATGATGATAATAAAAATAATGATAATTACAATAATGATAATAATCATGATAATAATAACGATGATAATATTGATAATAATAGAATAATAATAATATTAATAATAATGATAATGATACTAGTAGTAGTAGTAGCAGTAGCAGTAGTAGTAGTAATAATAATAATAATAATAGTAATAATAATAATAATAATAATAATAATAATAATAATAATAATAATAAAGAAATAATGAAATTGATGATGATAATAGCAATGATAATGATGATTATATAATAATAATAAAATATAATAATAACATTGATGATGATAATGATGTGATGATGATAATAACACCAGAACAACAACAGTAATAATAATAATGAAATGATAATAATGATAGTAATGGTTTAATGGGTAGTGATCATAATAGCAAAAAAAATGGTGGTAATTATGGAATTATTACAATCATAATAATAATAATGGTAATGATAACGATAATGAAAATGGTAGAAATAAAAGTATTGACAATAACAATGACAATGATAATAATGATAATAATTATGATTATTATAACAATCATGATAATAATTCGGTGTTAATTTCAATAACGACAGTTATAGGAAAAAAATAAAATAATAA
>NW_023649034.1:0-6553 GCF_015228065.2 Penaeus monodon | reverse complement strand
CATGGTTTTTTTTCCTTTTGGGTTTTTTTTCCCCCCCCCCCCCCCCGGTTTGGGGAAAAAGAAATGTTTTGGGGTATAAAAATAATGGAAAATTTTTGGTTTATAATAATAGGGAAAAATATATTTTGGGTTTTTATTATATAAAATTTATAAAAAAATTTAAAAAACCCCATACACACCCCCCCAAAACAAAAAAAAAAAAAAACCCCCCCCCCACAAAACCAAAAAAAAATAAAATATAATATAAATTATATATTAATATTAAAAATATAAAAATATATATATATATAATAATTATATATATAATATATAATATATATCAAAATTTTAATATATATATATTATAATATTAAATATATAATATATTATATTATATATATATAAAAATAACCCAAAACACAAAAAAACAAAAACACAAACACACAACACACACACAAACCAACAAACACACACAAAAAACACCCCCACACACACACCCCAAAACACACAAAAAAAAAACAAAAAAAAAACAAAAAAAAAAAAAAATAAAACAAAAAAAACAAAAAAAAATATATATATAATATTATTATATATTAATATATATATATATAATATATATAATATATATATATATATAATAACCTTTTCCACAACATACCAAACCACCCAATTTAAAAATTGGGGTTGATAAGACCCCGGCCCAAAACCAAACCACCCCCAAAACACAACCCAAACACCCACAAAACCCCCCCCAAAAACAAACCCCATAAACACCAACACAAGGGGGGCCCACCCAAAAACCAAAAAAAACCACTAAATAAAAAAGGGAAAAAAAAAAAAAAAAAAAAAAAAAAAAAAAAAAAAAAAATTTTTTAATAAAAATTTTTATATAAATAAAAATTTTTAAATCAAAAACCCAAAACCCCCCACCCACACACACAACACCAACCCCCTTTAAAAAATTATATTTAAAAAAATATTTTTAATTAATTTTTTTTTTTTTTTTTTTTTTTTTTTTTTTTTTTTTTTTTTGTTTTTTTTTTTTTTTTTTTTTTAGGAAGTCCGGGGGGATTTTTTATAATTATTTTTTTTATTTATATATTAAAAATTTCCTTTCAAAAACCCCCCCCTGAACCCCCATACCCAAAACCCCCCCCCCATTTTTTTTAAAATTATAAATTTTAAATTTTTTTCAAAAAAATTTTTTTTTTTTTTTTTTTTT
This sequence comes from Penaeus monodon, assembly GCF_015228065.2. NCBI lineage: Eukaryota > Metazoa > Arthropoda > Malacostraca > Decapoda > Penaeidae > Penaeus > Penaeus monodon. The sequence goes on along the minus strand of NW_023649034.1, from coordinate 5,352 downwards.
TTTTTTTTGGGGTTTTTTTTTTTTTTATATATTAATAAATTATATTTATTTAAAAAATTTTATTTTATAATTTTTGGGGTTTTTGGGGTGTGTTGTTAGGTTTTTTAAAAATTTTATTTTTTAAATTTTTTAAATATATAGAAATATTAATTAAGGGGAAAAATGATATTAATATTTAATTATATTTAAAATTAAATATATTTATATTATATATATATATATATAATATAATATATATATATATATAATATTATATATATTATAAAATATTTTTTTTTTTTTTTTTTTAAAGATATATATATATAAAAATATATATTTTTATAATATTTTTATTTTTTTTTTGGGTTGGGGTTTTTTTTGGTGTTGTTGTGTGTGTTTGTGTGTATTATAAATATTTTTTTTTTTTTTTTTTTTTTTTATAATAATAATTTTAATAATAATAATAAAATAATAAAATAATAAAAATAAAAAATATAAATAATAAATAAAAAAGTTTAATAATATAAAAATAATAAGATAAAATTAATATTATATAATAATAAAAATAGTGTGGTTTTGGGGGGTTTGTTTTTTGTTGTTTTGGGTTTTGTTTGTTATAATTTTTTTTTTTTTTTAATAATAAAATAATAATAAAAAAAAATAATAAATATAAAATAATAATAATAATAATAAAAATAAAAATAATAAAATAAAAAAAAATAAAAAAATAAAAACCAAAAATAACAATAAAAAATAAAAATTGGATAATTAAATAATAAAAATTTAATGATAAAAATAAAACTTTATTATATTATATTTATAATTTTTTTTTTATATTATTAATATATTATTATATTTATTATTATTATATTATTATTTTTTATATTTATTTTATTATCATTATCAAGGTAAAATAATAAATAATTTAATAAAATAATTTAATAATGATAATTATAAAATATATAAAAAAAATAAATAATAAATTAATAAAAATAAAATAAAATAAAATAAAATAATAAAATAAAATAAAAAAAAAATAATATAATTAATATTAATAAAAATAATAATAAAAATAATAATAAAAAAAAATAACGGAAATAAAAAAATAAAAAATAAATAAAAAAATAACTAATAAATAATAATAATAATAAAATTAAAAATTAATAATAATTTTAAAAAATAATAACAATAAAAAAATAATAAAAGTAATAATCATAATAATAATAATAATAATAATAATAAAAAAATAAAATCTAATAAAATAAAAATAATAATAATATAATAAATAATAATAAAAATAAAATAATAATAATAAAATAATAATAATGATAATGATAATAGTAATAAAAAATAATAAGATAATAATAATAACAATGAAAAAAATGTAATGATGATGTTGATGATATAGAAATATTTATTATTTTTATTATTATTATATTATTATTATTATTATATATTATTATTATTATTATTATTATTATTATTATTATTATTTTATTTATTATAATTTTTATTATTTTTATTTTTAAAATATTATAAAAAATAATAAAAAAATTAATATAAAATAAAAATAATAATAAAAAAATTAATAATAATAAAAAATAAAATTTTTAATTTATAAAATAAAATAACAATAATAAAAATTTAAAATAAAAAATAATAAAAATAATAAGAATAATAATATAAAATAATAAAATAAAAATAATGAAAATAATAATGAGATGATGATAAAAAAAATAATAAACAGTAATCTTATCATCATGCTTTGATTTATCAAAAAAATGGTCATATCAAAAAACTAACGAAAATTTGTGATATTACTTGAACACAGTAGTAAGAACGGAAAAAAGCAAACTAAAAATTCAAAGTGAAAAAATATGCACACAAAAATTATCTCTATCAAAAGGTCCTGATTAAAAAAGCCAAAAAGATACGCCCTTGCATTTCCCCTTTTTGTCACACTTAATTAAATTTGTCCACTGGCCAAACTTCCAAAAAGAAACGTTTCCAGGTTTTTGGCCTTGCAAATCAACAGTCTGTTGGGGGCTGCTCAAACGCCAAAACGAACGCCCCTCTGGATTCACGAACGTGAGGTCGGTTCACGAACGCGAGTCGGATTACAACGCTTTTTATCGAACCGGGGGCGGGAAACAATTAGTGCGTGTCCCATCAGGATAACAAACTCTTGATAAAAATTAGATGGGGAAAACGAGATAGATAATAGAAACGGAGAGAGATAGGGACAGGTAGAGAAAGAGGGAAGGAGAGAGAAGAATAGAGAGATAGAGAAGAGAGAAAGAAGACTGACAGTGACGAGAGACAAACAGAAGACAGAGACGTCAGAAGGTAAGCAACAGGGAGTGAGACAGAAAGAGACAGTCATCGGATAAACAAGGGAAAGGCAGGGGAAGGGAAGAGTTTGAGAAAGGAAGAAGAGAGAGAAAAAACGGGAAAACCCGAGGGAAGGAGGGGAGAAAATAAAAATAGATAAAAAAAAATGATGGAAACCCCCGCAGAAAAACAAGGAAGGAGAAAAAAAAAAGAAAGGGGAAGAAAAAAAAAAGGAAAAAATGCCAAAAAATGGGACTGACAAAATAGATAATCAAGAAAAAGGAAGAAATACGTGAGCTCTTTTAAAGGAGGAGGCACACAGTATTTAAAGAAAGTCCCCCTTTTTCTCAGGGGGGAACGGTTGTTTTCCCCTGTCGCTTCGTCAAGCGGGGTTTGATTTTACTCACATCCTTTCTGCACATCAGACACCCTTTTTTGTTTTCCCCCAGCTATAACCCTTTCCTTTTTTTCGATTTCCCCCTCTTTCAATTACTTTAAAACAAGGGGTGGGGTAATGTAATGTTTTCGCTGAAAAAGAAAAAAAAAAAATCAAAGCGGTAAATTTTAAACCATAGCCATATAAAGAAATAAACTACGCATAACATAAAATGATAGTAAATACACAACTGATAAAGGGATACAATAGTTAAAAAAGAACGAAAAATAATGAAAAAGCAAAAACGAGCCCCTTTTCCTCGGGGCCCAGGTATTTTTCCCCTTTCCTCTTTCCCCCTTTCCCCTTGTACGACAAGGCCTCATGAAGGGGGGAAATTTTCCAAGTGTTCTTCTCACCGAATGAAAATGGTAATGCATTATTTATGCGTGCCCAACAAAGGGTTAAAAATTTTTTTTAAAATTCATTTTTTCTTCTCTCTCTTCTCTCTCTCTCTCTCCTCTCTCTCCCCTTTTCTCTCTCTCTCCTTTTCTTCCTCCTCTCTCTCTCTCTCTTCTCTCTCTCTTTCCCACCACTTCACTCACTCACTCTCTGTCCCTCTCTCCTTTTTCTTTTCTTTCTATCTATCAAACTATCTATTAAACTACTATCTTCTTCCTCTCTCTCTTCCCCCTCTCTCTCCTCTCTCTCTTAATTAATATATATATATATATATATATAAATTATATATATATATATATATATATTAACCACCTATCTATTTTTCTACCCTCTCCCTAAGCTTGGGCCCTGGTAGGAACCCTTTAATTTGACAGCCAAGGGGTTCGAGATGATCCTGGGCCAATTACTTAGGATATAAAAGGGGTAACAAAACATTGACCAAAATTTAATCTGTTTAAGAAGGAGAATTTTTGGAAAAAAAGGTATTATTTATGAAAATCGCTACAAATAAGTTTGATATGGGAAATTCCGTTTTCCCCCCCAATTCACGTTTAATAAAAAATGTGTTTAATTGGGGCCAATTGGGCTTATTTTGAAAAGGTTACCCCCCGTCTCTTTATTTTTCCCCTTTTAGGCTATAACATTTTTGTATAAAAGTAAATGATGTGTAATTTACAGTAAGAAAAAATGTTTACCCCCTGTTTTTTTATGTTTTTTTTGCTTTTTGGCACTGGCTTGTCTTTTATGGTATCAATAGCAATTAAAAATATCATGACTTTAAATTTTTACCCAAAGAATTGTCCAAAACAATTTTTTTGCAATACATTACCAAAAAAATTTACCCAAAATATGACCTTTTTTTTTAAGATGCGCGGGGAAAGGAAAATCAAAGAAAAAATGGAATGGACGAGCGAGAGGGGCGATTGTATTGGATTCTCTTGATAAAAAGGGGGAGGGGGAAAAAACGTGAAAAGAAGGGGGGGATGGGAGTAGAGAGAGAGAGAGAGAGAGAGAGAGAGAGGAGAGAGAGGGGGGGGGGGGGAGTGAGAGGGGAGAGCGAGAGAGAGAGAGACAGAGAGAGAGGAGTGAGAGAGAGGGCGAGAGAGAGAGAGAGAGAGAGCGAGAGAGAGAGACAGAGACAGAGAGAGACAGAGAGAGAGAGAGAGAGAGAGACAGAGAGAGAGAGAAGAAGAGAGAGGGAGGGAGAGAGAGAGAGAGAGAGAGAGAGAGAGAGAGAGAGAGGGGGGGGGGGGGGGGGAGTGAGAGAGAGGGCGAGAGAGAGAGAGAGAGCGAGAGAGAGAGAGAGAGACAGAGAGAGACAGAGAGAGAGAGAGAGAGAGAGAGAGAGAGAGAGAGAGAGAGAGAGAGAGAGAAAAGAAGAGAGGGAAGCAAAACGAAATTTAAGAGACAATTTATTTACTATTCATTATACATATCATTATCAATAATGATATATCATTATATCAATAATTATAAACGGCATCAGTTATTAATGAAATATATGAACAATATGCAATGAGAAATAATAATTGAAAAAATGATAGATCATTAAATAAATAGCAATCTACGAAGAAATCTCAAACATCCGCTTCTGTAGCCACATCGGACTCTTTCTCCGCCCTGATCGACCGACGCCGAGAGATCGCACATTAAGGGAAGGCCATTAAGGGTTATCATCCCCAAAGGCCAAAACTTTTATTCGGAGAGTGAAGTGCGAGTGATAATAATGATCGATGGAGCAGCCGTTTTTTCTCATACTTTTTGCAAATTTTTCCCCTTATTTGGGGAAGCTTAACGGGCTTGTGTTGGCGTTTTGCAGAAGATTCGGAAAGGAGAGAGTGAAAGGGGAGGGAGGGAGGGAGGGTGGGAGGGGAGGGGCAAAGGGACAGAGAGAAGGAAGGAGGGCAAGGGAAGGGGAGAAGAGAAGGGTGAAGGTACGAACGTATGCATGGATATATGTATATATATATATTATATATAATATATTATATATAATATATATATTATATATATTTGTGTGTGTGTGTGTGGGGTGTGTGTGTGTGTGGGGTGTGTGTGTGTGTGTATACATATGTGTATATATATACAGACAATATATATATTATATATATTTTATATATTATTTTTATATATATATATATAATATATATAAGATATATATATGGGGGTTTTTTTGGGGTTTTGGGGTAATTTTAAAAATGAAAAAA